>NW_015505531.1:772686-793444 GCF_001515645.1 Sinocyclocheilus grahami
ATAAACTTATTTCAAATGAATCTGTTGGGGAGATAAAATGTGTAAGATAACGTTCACGTACTAACAAAAACATCTAAGAATGTATCTTTTATTCTCCAGTACTGAAAACAGAACCGATAAGGGAGCTTTTGATATGCGCTGTGATGCAGCTTTTGCAAATTACCTTTTTTGTTCATTGTCTGTCATTTCGAAGCTTAAGTTGCATATGTTTTTCTTTCGTTTTAATTTGCCGAACTATCGATCTGACCCAGTAGATGCCATAATCCCACTCTGTCTCTCTCCCGTCCCGGTTTTTTTTTTAATGGTGGGTGTTTATGCAGTTGGCTAGAGCAGTGCTGATTGGGGAGAACGGAGGTGCGCTCACTCTTGCCCAGGGCAAGACTGCAACTCAAGGCAGGCAGTCATGCATATGCTCTGGAACAGAGTAATATCGCGTCCACATCGCAGGCTTTGCGATTAGCAAATAGCAACGTCTCAAATCGCGATTTCGATTAATCGCACAGCCCTAGTTGTTAAGTTTAGGTGTGGGGTAGAGATTACGGGATCTAAAATATGGTCATGAAGAGTAAAGCATTAATATGTGCTTTAAAAGTACTAATAAACAGCCAGTATGCTAGTACTGTGCATGCTAATAAGCAACAAGTTAATAGTGAGAGTTATTGCAGTTTCTCCCATTCATAAGTAATAGGAGTGAACCGTCATTGTATATTTATAGGCTTTGATAATGTTAACCAGTAGCCAAAGAGTCTTTCAGGTATTGTTTTAGTGACTTCTATTCAGTCTGTCTTTATATGTAACACCCTCAGTTCATGATCCAGTCGATTTCAATAGATAACGTTCCAAGCTATGTTTTTTCTTATCGAATGTCCTGTTTCACTAGGAAAACATGTGACATTCAGGAAGTTAAGGTTGTCGAACAAACTTATGTTGACGTGCTGTGAATGATGCAGAACTGAATTCCCGTGGCTCTGGTTGTACGACAAGTGTTCTCATTTTGATCATTTTCAGATGTTTTCTCAGCAGATTTTAACATGGCTCATACTTTTAAATGGCATTGCATTGGCGCGTCATTGTTGTCATGCACATGCATTAATTGAAGGGCTCTTCATGACGGTCCAGAGGAGAGTTGCGTCTATAGCAGGGAATTGTTGTTGCCGCAGGGTTTGGATGGCTGTAGAGCAGCGCCTTTGAAAACCGCTCTGTGTGTCGATTCATGAGCAAACCTTGGGCCGGCCTTTTTGATGCCGTATCGAGGGCCTTTTTCAATTTCAACAGAATGAAAGGACATAATGATGCTGTTTTCAGGCCGTGAATATAAATGGGTTTTAATGAATGTTAATATGCTCCTCTCAGTCCTGTTGTAGATGATGAGTAATTGTTGGCTATATTAGCGGTATCTTTATGTCCAAACCTATGTTATCTCGCCAACAAAATTAGTCAAGGAAACATTAATTTGTTCATTGGTAATTTCTCGAACTGCCAAAGATGGGACAAAAAGCTTTATGATCATAAATAGCAGGTTTTAATTTAAATTCTAGTAATCCTGTACAACATATTTACAACGCATAATTCAATATCAATATCATAAATGGACAGTGTTCACACATTATACTTTGTTTGCTGATAAAGCTTTTATAATATGTTTAAATCAGTGTTATTTTTGTATCATTGAAATCCTATTTACTGTAGTTTTTAGTAATATTTTGAATCAGTTCTTATTTTCCTTTTCATTTTCATTTTAACATTTTAGTAATTATGTTTTGTATTTTTGTCATTTTTAGTCATTTTTGGTTTTATATGTCTGTATAGTTTTTATTAATTTCTATTTATAATGATGCTGTTTTCAGGCCGTGCATGAATATAAATGGGTTTTAATGAATGTTAATATGCTCCTCTCAGTCCTGTTGTAGATGATGAGTAATTGTTGGCTATATTAGCGGTATCTTTATGTCCAAACCTATGTTATCTCGCCAACAAAATTAGTCAAGGAAACATTAATTTGTTCATTGGTAATTTCTCGAACTGCCAAAGATGGGACAAAAAGCTTTATGATCATAAATAGCAGGTTTTAATTTAAATTCTAGTAATCCTGTACAACATATTTACAACGCATAATTCAATATCAATATCATAAATGGACAGTGTTCACACATTATACTTTGTTTGCTGATAAAGCTTTTATAATATGTTTAAATCAGTGTTATTTTTGTATCATTGAAATCCTATTTACTGTAGTTTTTAGTAATATTTTGAATCAGTTCTTATTTTCCTTTTCATTTTCATTTTAACATTTTAGTAATTATGTTTTGTATTTTTGTCATTTTTAGTCATTTTTGGTTTTATATGTCTGTATAGTTTTTATTAATTTCTATTTCATTTTGTTATTTTAGTTGACTTGGCAACTAGCTTAAACTTAGTATTATATAACAATATATTTTTTATATATTCTGGTTGATCAATTTTTTTTGATCTGGTTGAAAAATTTGGTTGAATTTTCATCTGTTATAAATTGACACATTCACAGTCATAACATGAAAATCTTTTCTAGAAAAATGATAAATATGACAGTTAAATGACAAAAAATTAGGGCACATATCTGCCAAAAGAAAAAAGCTAAACTGTCTAAAATGACAAAAATAAATAAATAAGTCCTTTATTTTAAAATGATTTTAAAAATGTTAAAATGAGCAACACCTACTTCAACTATACCTACTCAAGATCAATTACAAATCATAAAAAGCTGGTTTCCTGCACCGTGTTCAACTAGCTGTAAACCAAGCTGTTTTGACAGAGCTATCCAGTATCGCAGTGTTCCTGTCCATGAATTATTAAGGTTCATGAGGTGCTGATCATGTTCTCTTTCTCCTCTCTAGTGCCTGAGCTGTGGTGAGGATGAGCAGCAAGCGGAGTTTGTTTTTGCGGCTGGTGCCATGCCGCTGCCTGCAGGGCGAGGAGGACCCCGTCACCTCACTGGACTACTCACATTGCAGCCTGGAGCAAGTCCCGAAAGAGATCTTCAGCTTCGAGAAGACCTTAGAGGAGCTCTACCTCGACGCCAACCAGATCGAGGAGCTGCCCAAAGTATGAGTGCCCTCTTGCGCCACAAACACTCTTATATTGCATGTCTCCAAAAAGTTAATTCAATGCTTAGACGGTGAAACGTTACCCTTTTTTGTTAGCTGGCAAGCAGCACATCCAGTCTACATGTTGTCTTTTTACTGGCAAGCTGTTTACAAGCAATAGATTTGCTTACACAGCAGGCCTGCGATGTGTGGATACGCCTATTTTTGCCTTTTTATGGTTTTCTAGATAAATACATTGAACTACTTATGTATTTGTTTTGAATTGGTTTCAAATCTGTAATTAATTTTTTTTCGGCAACCATCAATTTAACCAAATATTATGAAATATTGTAATAAACTTGCAATTCTGAGAATCATTTTGCAAGATATAAACGTATTTTCAGAATAAAGTCAGAATTGTGAGATGTTAACTCCAAATTGTAAGATATAAACTCTAAACTGTGAGAAATAAAGTCATAAAGAATTGTTATAAACTGACAATTCTGTGAAAAAAATTCATAATTTTGACATGTGAACTAGGGCTGGGTATCGATTCAGATGTCCCGATTCGATTTCGATTCGCAAGCTTTCGATTCTTGATTTTTTATTACATTCAGTGAATATAGTTTTAATACAAATGCTATTGATATATCTAAAAAATTAACAGTAAACATCAATTTACAAATAGTGAATTAATAAAAAGACATTAAGAACCACATACCTGTATTTTAAACCTATTCAGTTTTTTTTTTGACATGCTTTCTGTTGTAACATCACGCAAGGTAAATAAGGGTGACATCTAGTGGAGAAGACTAATGATAAGATTCACGTTAATCAGATCTTGTTTTAAATGTGTGCTGAAACAAATACCGAAAAAGATCAATTCGCAGCTTTTGAGAATCGATATTGAATCGACGTCATTTAAAGAAATTATTAATCGAAAAATAAATTTTTTTGCCCAGCCCTAATGTGAACTCAGAATTGCGAAATATGAACTTGCAATTCCGATAAAGTTAGAATTGTAAGTTAAAAATCCACAATTATGTTTATTACGTTTCAGAAATGTGCTTCCATAAAATGTTGTAACTAAAAAAGATTAGTATTTTAATGTAAGAAATACTAAATCTTTCTTCACTAGATGGGGACAAGAATAATTTAATAATTTCTTCATTTATATGCACCAATATGACAAAACATAGTAATTAATCGTAATATTTGCAGTAAGAGTCATTGAATCAAAGTTTTGAAGCGGTTCATTATAATCGACAGTTCGAACTGATTTTCAGAAAAAACAAACATCAACTTCGCTATTAAAACATCAGCTCAACATTCAGCTCTTTCATATTTGCGAGTTATGAGACAAGATGGGTTAAAATCATTCCAGTATTCACTAGAGCCCGTTTTTTTTGGGGACCGATACCGATATTAGGGAGCAAAAAAATATTATTTGTTTATTACAGTACAGTACCAGTCAAAAGTTTGGACACTTTCCCATTGTGTGTGTGTGTCCAAACGTTTGACTGGTACTATATATAGAATACAGTATATACATAAACAGAATATATATATATATATATATATAAACATAAACACATTTTTGCAATGATCACTCATGTGGTGATCAAACACTTATAATGACGTGACAGAGATACGTAATGGAGGCAGGGCATTTAACAATTTAACAATAAACTTTAGTATCCAAAATGAGTCTGACATCAGTGCACTGAACAGTAAAGTTGAAGTTTATTCAACTTTATTTCAATTCAGTTCCATTCAACTTTATTCCGTTGAAGTTTATTTCACTTTGGAACATTCATTCACGGATTTGCGCTACTGTCTTCACACACAGAGACGAAACTTACTAGAGAAGTGTGAAGTGTGACATAATATACCTCTGTAAATAAATACAATTTAAATTCATGTCTCGCGCACTTTAATGCCCTTTGAATGAAACGTGTACGTTCCCTTGGAACTGGAATCATGGCGCAATATCATGTGAAGTCCACTTTGCAGGGCACTTACGGTCGAATAAGACAACGCTTGAATGCTGCTGCCTGAACAAGAGACCTCCTTACTGAAGTGAAAGTGTTCGCTTATGTCACTCGCGACACTCGTGTCTCACGAACGCGGCGGCGGATCTCCACCAAATTTAGGGATTCCTTCAGCTCGAGGAGCCCTCTCGAATGCCACCCTCCGCGCGTAGGTAGCCCCCCCGAGATCCCAAGGTCGTCGGCGCCTGGCCGCAAATTTAACCGCAAAAAATGTTTCTGAAGACAATCATCTGTTGCACCTTTAAGCTTTTAAGCATTTCATCCAGGTTGCCAGAAGCAAACAACGGAGCGCGCTCTGCTGGAGAAACTACGTAATTACACCAGTTACAAGCATTTTATCTGAGTTTTATGTTCTGTAAAAAAATGTATCATATCGGTGGCATATCGGCGGCATATTCGCCGATACCGATATATCTGCGACAGGCTCATATTGGCCGATAATATCGGCAAAACAATATATATAGGGTCGGGCTCTAGTATTCACTGTGTTGCTTAATTGATGTCGCTAGCAAAGTCATAACAAATATATGATGAATATTCAATATTTCAGCCAGCCAGGATGTCTAGTAAAATTCATGTTGGTTACAATTAAAGTCTACAAGTATTTGCGATCAGGTTTTTAAGTAAATCCAACTGCTCATCAAATATTAATATGAAGTTTGATCTTACTAACTTTTTCTCTTTCTTTACAGCAACTTTTCAACTGCCAGTTGCTCTACCGATTGAGTCTACCGGACAACGACCTGACGGTGCTGCCACCGGGCATCGCGAACCTCATCAATCTCAAGGAGCTCGACGTCAGCAAGAACAGTAAGAAAAGCGGCTAATTCATCTCCTCATTCTTTTTCCTTTTCGGAGTCCAGTTACGCTATCGGACGACCCATAACCGAAGCGGAGGCACACTGATATCCGCACGGACCCACTGACCTGCTGTAATCCAATTCATCACGGCCAGCTCCACGTTTTGGATTTCAGTTTGCGCTGAAACACACAATTCATTAATTCCAGCCTGCACACTTGCGAATCCTAATAAATTAACATTCGTGTGTTGTTCATTGGTTTAGAATTGTGTGCAATCCAAGTCGATAATCCAAATCTAACAGCATTTCAGTCAAATTAAACATGCAGTCTTTGTATGTGCGACGCGTTTGGAAGTTTTACGCTATTCATTTAGCAACATGCTAACATCCCTAATCACTGGGTTCTGTTTCCTACCTCTGTGCTTCTTCATCTAGCAGCTTTAAATGCGTGGACGTGAAGCTAGCTGCCTATCTAGATCCGCACTCGATTTGATATTGTGTGCACTGATGGCGATCAGAAATTTGTCACTGGAAACCGTTCATTCACCGTTTATTCCGTTCTGAGCGAATGAGCGAAGACCACAACACTACAAACACATGCTCAAATCACTTTGTGTCTGTGTTTACACATCACTTCATCTTTCAGCTGGTGCGTTGCAGGATCTGATAAAGTAATGACAGACAGTGACAAGCTCAGCCGAGCACAGGAAGTCTGCTCAAAATATATGATGGAAGGATGTTCAAAAAAAATTTTTTTATGTAATACGCTGTCACATCCTAACAGTAGTGATTTTGATTAGTTTGTCATTTTTTACACTTTTAGTAATAGTTTCAGGGTTTCCTTAGCTGACTAGTTTGAAAATATGTTGTTTGCGCATCCTTAATTTGCAAATGAACATGCTGATTTTTTTTCAGCAAAATGTATTTTCTGCATTTCTAGAATATTAAATATATATATGCGTGCATGTGTGTGGTTTGCTCTGTGTGGCGTGCGATGGTTTAGTTTGCATCTGAGTGCGTTGAAGGGAGGGTATCTTAACATCACATTTATGTCACACTCCAGCTCTTGCGGTTAGTAGGACAGGAAGTAAGCAGTCTAGCTCTAATGCTGCTTTTCTAAAAACAGCGTTAGGTTTCTGTTTTCTTTGGTGGTCGATTTTGAGAAAGACCTAGTTGTTCAAGTGTTATTACTTAAGTGGGGCACAGACAGTGATGTGGCTAGGCATGGGCCGGTATGAGGTTCTGACGGTATGATAACCTTAGATAAAAAAAAATATCAGTTTCACAATATCACGGCATTGCGATTACAGCTCTAAAATATGTTATTTTTAAATGTCTGGGTAAAAAAACTACTTTTTTTCCACTGAACACATATAGAACATATAGAACATTTTGGAACAGTAAACATGTCAGGCTAAATAATTAGAATAAATAATTAAATTATTCTTAATTAAATGCAGTCATAGCTGGTGCGTTGCAGGATCTGATAAAGTAATGACAGACAGTGACAAGCTCAGCCGAGCACAGGAAGTCTGCTCAAAATATATGATGGAAGGATGTTCAAAAAATTTTTTTTTATGTAATACGCTGTCACATCCTAACAGTAGTGATTTTGATTAGTTTGTCATTTTTTACACTTTTAGTAATAGTTTCAGGGTTTCCTTAGCTGACTAGTTTGAAAATATGTTGTTTGCGCATCCTTAATTTGCAAATGAACATGCTGATTTTTTTTCAGCAAAATGTATTTTCTGCATTTCTAGAATATTAAATATATATATGCGTGCATGTGTGTGGTTTGCTCTGTGTGGCGTGCGATGGTTTAGTTTGCATCTGAGTGCGTTGAAGGGAGGGTATCTTAACATCACATTTATGTCACACTCCAGCTCTTGCGGTTAGTAGGACAGGAAGTAAGCAGTCTAGCTCTAATGCTGCTTTTCTAAAAACAGCGTTAGGTTTCTGTTTTCTTTGGTGGTCGATTTTGAGAAAGACCTAGTTGTTCAAGTGTTATTACTTAAGTGGGGCACAGACAGTGATGTGGCTAGGCATGGGCCGGTATGAGGTTCTGACGGTATGATAACCTTAGATAAAAAAAAATATCAGTCCAAGTTATGATGCAGGAATGTTCACCTTTCCCGGATTAAGTTTGGAGCTATGGTTAGGATCGGTGAGGTACGAGGATGTGTGCACATCAGAGCATGTGAGCGAAGCGGAGCGGTGTGACGCTCCTCTACGTTTTCCGCTCTATGGATGTGCGCTCCACTCAGTCGCTCTAACCGCCCAAGCAAGCGCTCCGTTAATATTCCGCTCATGCTCACCGTAAACCAATTCCCGCTCAGATCCCGCTCCGTTCTGTAAAGAACAAATTTGCGTGCATTATATTAGATTATAAATTACTGCTGCCTATATCTAGCCTACATTCTGTAGGACTAGCTATTGTTTCGGGTCAGTTATTATTTTTTTATAATATTTTAATAGGCCTAAGTGGTGTAGGCTAATATCTTCTGTACTCTGTAGTTCTGTATTTAGGCCTATATACAGCTGTGTGTTAGCTTAGGTCTACAGTTTAACTGAGATTATTTAATAACTACGGAGCTCCGAATATAATTCGAATTAACAATTTGTTTCTACGACGTCAGCAGGTTTTATTATTTTTTAAATTTATTTTTATTTATTAAGTTTAAGCAATAATGATTTTAATAAGTAATTACGAAATATAATAATTCGTTCCACGATTTAGGCCTACTATAGGGAAATGAACGAATTAACGAACGAATGAATTTGTGGCAGCTAAGCCTAAACAAGAGAATGAATACTTAATTTGTGGCCATAATTTAGACTAAATGAAAAAATTAATTCTTAATTCGTGGCCATAATGTAGTCCTAGCATAAAAGAGAACTAGCCTATTCTAAATTTGTGGCTGTGATTTTGTCTGCATGTCATGATCGGGGCTCCGTACAACCGAATATAACCTTAGCCTACCTGTTTATTCATTTATTATGGTATGTAATTAGCTCACCTTTTGCTGCACCATGTTTGCGTAGCACATCCTCGTGCTTTCTGTAATCAATAAGAACCTGTACTAACTTTAACAATCTCCACGAACTCCCTCTCAGTTTCTTCTCCCTGCTCATTCTTAACTTAGATTTTTACTTTACATTTATGTATAAGGCTTGCAACTTCGTTGAAACAATATCTGAACTCCATAACTGCTCTACTATTCTCGATCTCTACAGATTCTCGATCTCGAACAAGCAAATCACCAAACGGCATTCTGGGTTGAGCGAGCGGCACTGAGCGTATTGAGCGAGCGGAGCAGAATCTTCAGAAAGGCGCTCTGCGCTCTTAAGGAAATATTACCACTCCGCTCCCCGCTCCACTCCGCTCACATGCTCTGGTGCACATACACACATAAGGAAAGAGAGAGCGCGAGTGTCACACACACGGGCTCTCCGTACAACACTCAAACAGTGGCAAAGTTTGTTTTTTTGTTTTTTAAATGCGTGATTTTGAACAGATGTAAACAATGGCAGGAGGCTTAAAAGTATAGACGTGATACCAGCTAAATTGAATTGTTGTACTAAATTGCAGAAAAGTAGGCTACAGTGCATACTTTAGACTGCTATTCCTCACTCTGTGAAGTAATGTGAGGGAGGAAACTAGTTGACGTTAGCTAGTTAATTAGCCATGTTATCTGCCTCGGCAGCAAGCCAAATAGTATTTATTTCAACACAAACAAACGGCGGGAGGGTCTCTGTCTTGATCGGGGGGGAAAGAGGGAGAAATGAAGATGACACAGATATATAGTTTATGTTCGACTTGGAAGTATTTATTTAACGATCGGCGCTAAAACGTCATCTGTACAGAACATCATTGTGTACGGAACATGGGTAGTCTACGTTACCCAAAAAATTTCCATACGACAGACTTCGTCTTTTTTGACGGGGGAAAAAGTTCCAGGGATTCACCTCCTTCGGCCATCCCACACACAGGTGACTCCACTCGCAGCAACCGGAGGGGGAGGGTTGTGTGACTCGCTACGCTCTTCGCTGCACACAATTGAGGGAGTCCTGCACTTTCCATCTTTAACGACACGTAAAAAAAACAGCGCATACCGCAGGAACGGTATAATGGAAAATTTTTGTGAAACTTTTCCAAACCGCGGTATACCTTGAAACAGGTTATCGTCCCATGCCTAGATGTGGCTCATATGAATTTCAGCTATTTATGTTAGCATATTCAAATTCTGATTTCAGATAGTACTTCTAATCCCAAAACCCCCAAATATTTAGCATATACATAAACTTTATATACTGGAAGTATACTTTATTATTATTTGGAGCTCTAATACTATTAGTAGTTCTTATCACTATTGAAAACGTTTTTTGCTGCTTAATATTTTTGTGGAAACAATGATGAATAGAAAGTTCAAAAGAACGGCATTTATTTGCAATAGAAATGTTTTTACCGTCACGTTCTGTTATCATTTTGTTATCTTATTTTGTTTTTATCTTACTTGCACCAAACGTTTGTCTAGTACTGTATCACGGTTTCCACAATCATGTGAAGCAGCACAACTGTTTTCAACATTGATAATAATCAGAAATGTTCTCGAGCAGCAAATCAGCATATTAGAATGATTTCTGAAGATCATGTGACACTGAAGACCGGAGTAATGGAATCACAGGAATAAATTACATTTTAAAATATACTCAAATAGAAACTGTTATTTTGCATTGTAATAATATTTCACAATATTACTGTTTTTCCTGCATTTTTATGAAAGAAAAAAAGTAAGTGCAGCCTTGGTGAGCACAAGAGACTTCTTTCAAAACATAAAAAAACAGGTAGTGTAGGTCAAGTGCTATTTTATATTACACTTGAAATCTGTAAATACAATTTCTAATATAATTAGAAATATATCAAAAATAATTTGAATAAAATGTATATTTAGTTTTTTGTAATAGTGTAAGTTTCCAGGATGTTTTTAAATTAAATAATGTGTTTGTATATTTATTGTCTGTAGTTAATCGTAATGGAACCCAATGTTGTACAGATTGTTTAAATGTTTAAAAAAAACATGAAACCAGCAATTAATAACTGAATAAGTAATCTTTTTTTTTTCTTTAAAATTCCAGGCATCCAGGAGTTTCCTGAAAATATCAAGAACTGTAAAGTCCTGGCCATCGTAGAAGCGAGTGTGAACCCTATATCAAAGTAAGTACATAGCTAGCAGAAATTAACTGTGTGTGCGTTCTGTCTGTGATGTAATGAAACACTCTTGTGTCTCTGCAGACTCCCAGAAGGCTTCACGCAGCTCCTCAGCCTGAACCAGCTCTACCTGAACGACGCCTTCCTAGAGTTCCTACCGGCCAGTTTCGGCAGGTCAGACACACACACACACCCCTCACACACACCACACAGGTGACTCCACTCGCAGCAACCGGAGGGGGAGGGTTGTGTGACTCGCTACGCTCTTCGCTGCACACAATTGAGGGAGTCCTGCACTTTCCATCTTTAACGACACGTAAAAAAAACAGCGCATACCGCAGGAACGGTATAATGGAAAATTTTTGTGAAACTTTTCCAAACCGCGGTATACCTTGAAACAGGTTATCGTCCCATGCCTAGATGTGGCTCATATGAATTTCAGCTATTTATGTTAGCATATTCAAATTCTGATTTCAGATAGTACTTCTAATCCCAAAACCCCCAAATATTTAGCATATACATAAACTTTATATACTGGAAGTATACTTTATTATTATTTGGAGCTCTAATACTATTAGTAGTTCTTATCACTATTGAAAACGTTTTTTGCTGCTTAATATTTTTGTGGAAACAATGATGAATAGAAAGTTCAAAAGAACGGCATTTATTTGCAATAGAAATGTTTTTACCGTCACGTTCTGTTATCATTTTGTTATCTTATTTTGTTTTTATCTTACTTGCACCAAACGTTTGTCTAGTACTGTATCACGGTTTCCACAATCATGTGAAGCAGCACAACTGTTTTCAACATTGATAATAATCAGAAATGTTCTCGAGCAGCAAATCAGCATATTAGAATGATTTCTGAAGATCATGTGACACTGAAGACCGGAGTAATGGAATCACAGGAATAAATTACATTTTAAAATATACTCAAATAGAAACTGTTATTTTGCATTGTAATAATATTTCACAATATTACTGTTTTTCCTGCATTTTTATGAAAGAAAAAAAGTAAGTGCAGCCTTGGTGAGCACAAGAGACTTCTTTCAAAACATAAAAAAACAGGTAGTGTAGGTCAAGTGCTATTTTATATTACACTTGAAATCTGTAAATACAATTTCTAATATAATTAGAAATATATCAAAAATAATTTGAATAAAATGTATATTTAGTTTTTTGTAATAGTGTAAGTTTCCAGGATGTTTTTAAATTAAATAATGTGTTTGTATATTTATTGTCTGTAGTTAATCGTAATGGAACCCAATGTTGTACAGATTGTTTAAATGTTTAAAAAAAACATGAAACCAGCAATTAATAACTGAATAAGTAATCTTTTTTTTTTTTCTTTAAAATTCCAGGCATCCAGCAGTTTCCTGAAAATATCAAGAACTGTAAAGTCCTGGCCATCGTAGAAGCGAGTGTGAACCCTATATCAAAGTAAGTACATAGCTAGCAGAAATTAACTGCGTGTGCGTTCTGTCTGTGATGTAATGAAACACTCTTGTGTCTCTGCAGACTCCCAGAAGGCTTCACGCAGCTCCTCAGCCTGAACCAGCTCTACCTGAACGACGCCTTCCTAGAGTTCCTACCGGCCAGTTTCGGCAGGTCAGACACACACACACACCCCTCACACACACACACACACACACACACAGTCCTAGACAGAACAAGATCATCCAAGCTCCTGTTTCAGATCAGACAGCATCTAGATCTAAGACTGGCCAAAGTATGTACTACATTAAAATATAAAACAGACAAAACTGTTCCCCGTACACTGAAAGTGTTTTCCAAAGACATCCATCGAGCTTGTTGATTTATGCCAGCTGTTAATCAATTAAAATAACACGTGCAAAATTTCCTCGGAAAGCACCTCCTAACGTTTCCTGGAGCTCATATCATATCTAAAGCCTCAGGAATCGTGCGTTCCTATGAAATTGCAGTGCAGTTCCTGTGAAAGGTCGTGTAGCAGTACTTTTGACATCATAAACATGCACCCACGGCCTGAAATAGACTTCAAATGATCACGCAACATGCAGCTCAGTTCCTATTTCTTGCTGGGAGGTCACCTGAGGACAACAGTTTACATACTTCTATTGAATACTAAAAAGAGGGCAGTATATTTTGAATGTGTAGTAAGTCACTAGACCAGTATTGGGACATTAAATTAGCACCTCTATTCTAGAAAAACATGTAAATGTTCATTAGCATCTTGCTATTACATTTTTTTTATCTTGAAAATCATTGTTACTTAACATTTGTGTTGCATTTTAAACCTCATGTTTGTACATTTTGAACTGAAAATGCAAAAACAAAAAATATTTCCAGTGGAAATAATATACTATTTCAGGCACCTTTTATTTAATTTAGTTTTATTTAATTTTATCTGAGTTGTTGTCAGTTTATAAATATTTTATAAATGTATGTATTTTTATATAAATAATTTATATATATTTTCTCTCTGTCTCGGTTTCCTCAGACTAACCAAACTGCAGATTCTGGAGCTGCGGGAGAACCAGTTAAAGATGTTGCCAAAGTAAGTGCCCCTCTGGGATTTATTTGAATTACTAAAATATTAAAATGATGATCCGTGCTGCTGCACCTCTTCTGATAATCGCATTATAAATACAGACAAACGTCTCTCTCTCTGTCCCTCTATGGCATCATATTGTTCAGTCTTACGTAAGAGGCTCTGAAGTGACATGCTGTGACAGGTTTTATAATCATTTCTGGCTCTGGAGACAATATTGCATCATATGAGTGCTCGTTTTTTGGTGATTTTTTTTTTTACATGGCGGATGATAAAACGGCCAAAAATGATCTTGTGACATCTGTAAAAAAACATCCATTGTCAATAGTGTAGTGATGTATGAAGCACAGCTCACACAGGCTATGTTCACACTGCAGGAACATGTGGCCCAAATCTGATCCCTAATCTTTTATGCTCACATGTGACTTAGATCTGTTTTTCTCATGACAGTGTGATGAAAAACTTTCATGAAAAAACAGCACAAACCACATGGAATCTGATCTTTTCAATTCCGATTTGTGCCACATCCACATGTTTTGGAATGCGACCGCAGTGTGAACAGTCATATCGGAATTCATGCGACTTTTACGCCACTCTAGATCAATAACTCGTCACTTTTCTGTGCTTGTGGGAGTCACTTCAAAGATTTTACATAGCCAAAGTTATCAAGACAGTTGCAAAAGGTAGTCACTGGAAGTACAATGACGTGTCATAACTCATAGGTATTACAGTGACAACTCTATATACAAGCAAAACATAATGGCTCGTATCATAAAAGTTTCAAAACTCGGCTCACCTCTGTAACATCCTTGTCTTTTTTTTTTCATATTGCCTGAGCATAATTTCGTTGGCTTCTGAGGCAGATCACACTATAAATAAAAGCATAACCACTTACTTCCTCTGTGTTTACTTCTGTATGAAAGCGCAGCGCGCTGTAAGCAAGCAATTGGCAAGTGTTGCCAAGTCCACAATTTTCATGCGGAATTGGGATACTTTTTTACTGTTGCCACGGGTTGTTTTTCAACTCTGTGGGTTAAAGCGACCCCATTAATGGATATTTACCCCCCGGATTGCGATTGCGCTAGTTTTGGACTCGTTTTGGACTTTGGATTTGAGAAGCAATTGGGCAGATTTTATTGTGAAAACCTGGCGGCAACCCTGTTTGTGTTGTTCTTTTGCACATGCGGGTCAGTTCAGAACCATGATCTGTTCACACTGGAAATCTGATATTGGCCACATTTAAAACAACAATGTGAACAGCTATACAAAAAAAAATCAGATCCAAGTAAAAATCAGAATTGAGAGCACTAGTGTGAACATAGTCACGGTCACTTTCAAACCGAGCAGCTTTCTCTTGGTCAGTGCGGTGAATTCAATGCAATTAACTTCATCCATGATTGCATGGATTCCTATTGAAATGATTTGGTTTCACCCCCGAAAATTCTCCCAACAACAGTAAATGTGACCACTAGGGTTGGGTAACGTTCACATTTTAACTGGTACGGTACCGGTATCGGTACCTGAATGTCAGTGCCGGTACCCAACGGTACCTTTTTTTTTAAACCATATGGCCCTAGAAATGTAACCACACGTATGCGCCCAGATGCGATCTCAGTTACCGAAATTTGGCACCGGTTGATTTAACGTGAATCGGTACTCTGTAGTACCGACGCAATTCGGTTGGCACGCTTAAAAGTACCGAGTTCGGTACCCAACCCTAGTGACCACACCTTTAGGCTTTACATTAAAGGAGACATCTGAGCCATATCTAGAGACCAAAATATCATAGTCTTTGAGGGCAGGCAATTTTTTTTATATTGGACCGAGAGCTTCCTCCTAGAAGACCCATGCAACTATAAAACACACTAACAACCATGCAAAACACATCATAACTCCCTAGCAACTATATGATGACATCTAAGGTTTGAACTACTCACATTTTCTTCAAAAATATCACATGCAACATACATGGACTGTTTTGGATCAGGAAGTATAGCAGGATGATTGCACTCTGTAATCAAATGCAGACAGACGTGCATCGCTTACTCATTTACCATTATTACCCTGTGCTCTGATAACTTTATCACTCTGATTTCACATTTAGCCCTGTGCCATTTCAGCAATCCTCTCAGATGTTCACTGTGTGGTTTGTTCTCATGATGTGTGTGTCTGTGTTTCTAATGAGCTGTGGATTGCTCAGCACTCTGGGGGTCAGTGAGTTTTTTGGCTGGCTGTCTGGTTGCATGCTTCACACAGCCCTGCCTCCAAACGCTGGATGAATGAATCCCACTTACAGTCCTCTAAGCCAACAATCAGTGTGTCTTTCAATACAAAATTCACTATAAAAAAACAGAGTTTGCCTTCCGTTTATAACCATTTGTTAATACAATTCCCAGAGCCATATATCATTTTGACTTCAAGCTTTTCCACGGATGCGATACGCCCACAGGCTGTTGATCTGTGTCCAGGTCCACGTCAGCAGCGGTTTAAAGCACGCCCTGCCCTGAAGCACACCTACCCGACTAGATGATGTTAGTTCAATGTTTGACGCAGATACTGAGATTGCAGGAGCAGATTGGAACAGGAGAACGTGTTATAAAGATTGAAAAGACGCAGATGCACATAGATTTTCAGCATTCTGTGAAAAAAGCCCAATTGGATGCTTAAAATGATTTGTAAGCATTCAGTAAGGTGACAATAAAATCTTTGATAGTAGTCAACTTAAAAATAAGACAAGTTAACAAGTATTCGCTTGCAATAAAAGTCCAATAAACTTAATTGTAAGTGCATTTATTTATTGTTTCCAAAGAAGTATTTTCAATATTGATATTAAATCAGCATATTAGAATGATTTCTGAAGGATCATGTGACACTGAAGACTGGAGTGCATTACAGCTTTGATCACAGCAATAAATTACATTTTAAATGAATGATGATTTCAAATTGCAATAATATTTCACAATATTATGTTTTTTCTGTATTGCTGATCAAACAAATTCAGCCATAATGAGCAGAAGAGACTTCTTTAAAAAACATTACAAATCTTACTGATCCCAAACTTTTGAATGTGTGTGTGTGTGTGTGTGTGTATATATTTATTTATTTATTTATATATATATATTTGTTATTCATTTATGGTTGCTGAACATCTTTAAACTCCATAGCTTGACCTCTAAGTATAAACATGATCTTGGAGAATGTATTATTCTCTGTTTATATACTGGCTCTGACTTTATGTGAAACTGGGGATTGAAGTCTAACATTGCTCTAAAACTGCCAATAAATGTGGATTAGCAGTAACTACTTGTTCAGTAAATGTCTTTGTGGGCCGTTTATTTGCCCTGGGGAGTCACTTGTGCACAGTCTTAAAAAGAAAAGTTGTGGTTGTGACCAGTCTGTATGATGTTTTCCTGCAAAGGCCAGTGAGTGCTCAGATATGTTTATGTGCAAAGCTTAAATGTGCTTAATCCATGGGTAATAATGTTAGTAATACTGTGTCTGTGTGTGTGTGTCTGCAGGAGCATGCATAAGCTCACACAGCTGGAGCGCTTGGATCTGGGCAGTAATGAGTTCACTGAAGTGGTGAGTAGCACCTGCCTGTCTTTCAGGTGTCTCATGCATTACTGCAGCCTGCGTTCACCTTCCAGCTCTCAATGCAGCGAGGTGTCAGATGTTTGACAGTCAATGCAGATGCGCTCATTGAGTCTTTCTCTGTTAGACTGCACCTAATGTGCATTTTTCTCCTCTAATGCTATTCATTGAAAGTAGTGGCAGATTTCCTCACACTGAGGATGTGAAATTGAATTTTGCCTTCTTTCTCTCCAGCCTGAAGTGTTGGAGCAGCTTACAGGAATCAGAGAGCTGTGGATGGATGGAAATAAGCTGACGTTTTTACCTGGGGTGAGTCTTGCACTCATTCTTTGTGCTTTCTTGCCCTTTTCTTTTTTCATTTAAAAAAGCAAAAGTGCATCATGATGACAAATAAGTTGTTTTTAGTTTATTTTTAGATAATTTTTATTACTTATTTGACCTCATTCGTGAAACATGAGTTGAATGTGTATAATGCTTAAAAGAATACATTGTTGTGTAAGTATTTTAGCTTAAATTGATGTTCATGTTTAGTGTACAACTCTACTATGTAGGGGTGCTCCGATCAGGATTTTTGAGGCCGATCACAGAAAGCAGTAGCTGCCGATACGATCACCGATACCGATCTTTTTAAAGCCTTTTTTTATCATTTATAACTATTTATAGTGATGCTCCAATCAGGATTTTTAGACATTTATTCAGGGCCTGAATTTCATTTTTGAAAATGGGGGGGAACACCCCTCTTAGGTATCTCTTGTGAGAGGAGAAGCAGCACAGACTGTGCTTTCACACAGGAGTCCACTACTGGCTGTTTACCACAAACACAACATTTATCCATTATTTTGATTTCAAATCCAAACATTGTCACTGAAAATGCTTTTTCAGCATTGCAATTTTTTTTTTACACAGTACAGTAATACAATCTTTCACAGACATGTTTAAACACAATAAATATAAGCACATTATTGTGCTTTTTATATTTTTTTATAGATTTATATATTAAGTTGCTCAAGCAAGTGGCAAAACAAAACTACTTTTCTTATGTTATCACAAACTTACCATTGACAGAAATAGTCAGCTCTACTGCCTTTACTTTTGCATTGAAATCTTTATTACAAGCAATCCTGCGGTTCATAAAGAACTTTGTTTTCCTACCTCCACGAGTGCCATCTATTATTGCCTTGTTTATCTAAAAGTGCTCTTTCCCTTTAAACCTAGTCAAAAAGCCATATGTGTTGACTGTGAAACACAGTAGACTTTAATAAAATGCATTTATGATGTAACTACATTTTCGTGTCAATCCATGACATATTCATATTTACTGCAAACAATGAGCTGTTACTTTAAATCAGCACTTGCAGCGCAGCAATAGAGTCGGTGCGGAAACAATCTCTGCTCTGCTGCAGACGCGCACCGCACCTGAACGCACTGCCGGACAGCAACCGTGTGCAGTGAACGTTTTAATCCGTTAACATGAGCACGGAAAAAATATGCACCACGTATGCACTGCAGACAGAGTAATAATTCAAGTTTCATGTGGAATGCTTGCTTTTGTTGCAATGAGGCTGAATAGTTTAATGAAAGTTTTACACAGTCAATTTTTCTGCTGATGTTTCATGAATGAGGAATGAGATTTTTCTACTACGTAGCTGCTGTTTGTCACGGGCGCATTGAAATAATGGAGTTTAGACAAATAGGCATCCATGGCAGCTGGAGAAAATCTACTTCCTAAACATTTCTTCAGGATCCCTGTACTTCTCCTCAGACTGTCAGCTCCTTTTAAATAGGTCGTAATTAAGGCATTAGCTTGCTGCTGAGAGCAGACTGACAGTAATTGTGGGCCTCGCTGGATTAGGAGTTTTCAGAACATCCTTTTGAACACGTCTGCTAAAACTCCTCCAAATGGCCCAGATATGAGGATGGCACCCTGACCTCCTTCCCTCTCTGACCACCGAGATCAGTTTAATGATGGCATGTCCTTGCGCAACATGTTTCTCTCTTTGCAGAATTCAATTTCTCTCTCATTATTAGTGATTTTGATTAAGCTTCTTACGCCCCACCCAGAAGAACGGCTCTCACTCGTGGTGATTAATCAACAGCAGGGTTTGTCACAAAGTCGCACACGGGCGCTGATTGCAGTTTGGCCATATCGCTTCTAATTGGTCGTCTGAAGTTCAAGATTCCTGTGTCCTGTGCAGTATTACTCATGCTCCCTTAAAGAGATAGTTCACCCAAAAATAAAAAATTTGCTGTTAAGACTTTGTCTTCAGTAGAACAGTAAAGAAGATTTCTAGCTGAAATGGTGGTCATTGCTGATTCATAAAATGCAAGTCAACGGCTGCCTGTCTTTGAGAATAAAAAAAAGCAAATTAAGGACACAAAATGACGATATATTGAGGTCTTATGAAGCGAATTAATCGGTCTGTGCAAGAAACTGAACTGTATTTACAGCATTATTATTACCTCTGATCCAGAGCCTCGGGCAAATGGCTTGGTCCACAAATGAATCATTTTTTTAACCGATTCTTTTTAATGAACTGGATGAACCAGTTCACCAAATTGAACTGAACCATCTGAAACAGTTTGCGGCTCGAGCAGCACAGATCTACAAGTCACTCAATCAAAACTTTCAGATGCCTGACAGTCACTCCGACTTGAAATAGCCAAAATAGCGACGTATCTGATAAACAGCAACCTGATAAACTGCGCCTAAACTATGACCCAGTTCTCTATAACCCATCAGTGTACTCACACTAAATTAGCATGCTTTTCGTGTTTTGTGCCGATTGTGGTGAGAAATGTCAGAAACGTGAGCTGCAAGTGCTAAATGATAGCTGAAAGCAGTCAGATAGTACAGAGTGTCCTCTCAAACCTCACAATGCATGTCAATAAGTCACAGAGAAATAATACTCTTGCCCATATCTTATTATAATGAATAGTCAAGTAAATAATTCAGTAGTTTTAAATGAGAACCAGACCAACATTTTGTTTGAGTGAATGCTGTAAATGAGCAGACCCATAAGCCACTGCATGATACAGACAGAAGGCTTCGTAACGGGTGTGTGAATGAGGGAAGTGCACATCCATATGGGCTCGCCGAGAGGAATTGCTTTGCTTGATGTGTGTGTGATAGAAAGAAAGAGAGAAACAGACTGTGGTATTCATCAAAAAAAGAAGCCAACCGTTGTACCTGATTCTCACCACCTCTTACTTTGAGCTTGTTTCTAAACATGCCGGTTATCCCTTATGTCAGATTAGATTTCCTAGTCCGTGGTTAAAAAAAATATGAATGGGATTATGAATATGTGATTGCAAGGATTCTGTTTTAATCCCAGCCAGGATTGTAAAGCACACTGATTAAGCACGACTAATTTTTCATTAGTCTCAATGTCTTTTCCCATCACACTGATATGACTGCATTTTTCTAATTTATAATGACTCAGTAAATATATATATATATATATATATATATATATATATATATATATATATATATATATATATATATATTTATATGT
>NW_015505531.1:793471-799125 GCF_001515645.1 Sinocyclocheilus grahami
ATATGTATATATATAATTGTTTAGGTGTTTTGGAAGTAGGCCTCTCCGTACTTTGATGGGCCAAACTTCTGTCCATGTATTTTGGGATTCTAACATAAGAAAAAAATTATTCCAAAGTGAGCTGTTCTTCATTTCTTTAAATGGTTTTGTTTGTTTGTTTCATGTTTTTTTCTTGTTTAGTTTTTGTTTGATTTTTAGTTTTTTCTTTTAGTTTTTTGTACTGGGGAAGTTTTATGTTATAAGTTATAAACAACATTTGATTTTACATGAGCTTTTTGTATCTTTTAGATTATGAAACTGGCATCAAATCCATTTTAGATAAGTGAAGAAACCACAATAATTCCTAATCTCTTAAATATGACACGACATGATTGATTAGCATCGTTAAGTCATAATCAGTTGGATGTAAATGTTATATTCAGTTTAGCAATGATCAGTGTCTCTTGCTCTGCATCGTGTCTTGATCTCTCTCTCTCTCTCTCTCTCTCTCACACATTTATTTTATTCCACAGTTTGGCATTTTGGCATAAAAAGCGTTTACTCTGCCAACCAGTTCCATCAACAATTTATATTGGGGATCAGAAAAGATTTATTTTGGTGTAGGGCAGAATAAGCACTCTAGGGAACACAGACAGCTGGTTTAATTGCCTTCACAATGAATCTGAGTTCTCAGGGCTATTTCTCAGGACCAGGATTTAGATCCACTGGTTTAGCGCCATCCAAAACTTTTAGTTAGTTACTCCTCAACACTATTGCAGTGTTTGCAAAACTTTATAAACTGTTGCATAACAGTTTGGCATGTCACATACGCATCTTTTTGTCTCTGTAGACTCACGACTCTGGATGAGCTCGACTGCAGCTTCAATGAGATCGAGGCGCTGCCGTCCACCATCGGCCAGTGTGTGAACCTGCGGACGTTTGCTGCAGATCACAACCTGCTCACACAGATGCCTCCAGAGGTCAGTCCGGTCCCGGCACAATTTATTTAAGACAACATCAAATGGCGTTTAACTTCCGTAGTATCATGCATTTTAAGCATTAAAAAAAAAAGAATTTTGTATGGAAAATAGTGCAGGATGGGATTTAAGTTTGATTTTAATAGATATAACATTCACAAAACAGATCGTTCTTAACAGATTTTTAGCCAGACAGATTAGCCAAGAATGAGTAAAAAGTTTTTTTTGAGTAAAACTTATGTGGGAATCATAATGATACAACATTTAAGAAATGGAAATAGTGATTTAAAAAGCATTTATTTTGCTATTAAAAATGATGTGAAATGCCCCACAGATCTTACTGGAAACACAGTGTTTAATTAAATATTAGGGCTGTAACAAATGATTAGTTTGATGATCGATTAATCTATTGATTATTTTTTATGATTAATAGATAAACCTATTTTTTTTTTTACATTAAATGTATTTATTATATTCTGATTAGTCAATTAATCCTTACCATTAACCAATAAATAACCGCAACCTCTGCCATTAATTTTTCAATGTTGTACTTAAACATTTTCTCATGCAATACTTACTTAACAAATAAAAACAATCCCAACATGAAAAAATAAAGTGGCGAGAATTAAAAGGCATCTCTCAGTAAATGTCCGTGCTGCATTCACAGCCACTGTTTGGGATTGACAACAGCATTTGCTTAGGTGTGAGTCTTGAAACTTTCTCTTCATTCAGCAGATTGAAGTCGAATACATATCTGTATGAACAAACTGAATACTGTATGAATACATACCTGTATTAACGAACAACCGCATCGAGGTAACCATAGCGACAGCATCAAAGATAGCGATGTCCATAACATTGGAAAGGTGTATCACAATTGATAGCACGTTAAATAGTCTAATTGAGGCGTGAGTTTATCATACATATATCCATCAAGTACCAGCAGTGCCTTCAAATGCTTTGTAAAGGCAAGTATAGACACAATATCCATTATCATCTGCTTCAGTGAGTCTTGTTTTGTGCGAAACGTGTCAGGATTAGGAATTAGCTTTACCAGTGCGACATGTATTACCCTATTAGATATTGAAATGAACAAGCTGAACAAACTCTCACTGCTGCTGTCAAAACTACTCCTACAAAATGGTTCAATCTCTACCGCATCGATCCTGCAGTCTGATCAAAGCATTGACCAGGAGACGCGGTAGATATCGGCTGTGCTTCTTCATGTGTATGTTTGTGCATCTGACAGATGGGCAGTTTGAAGAACGTCACCGTTCTCTTCCTGCACTCAAACAAGCTGGAGACTCTGCCGGAAGAGATGGGTGACATGCAGAAACTCAAGGTCATCAATTTCAGCGACAACAAGTACGTGCCTCTGTGCCGCATTACACTGCCAAGCATCATATCACACAACAGTCTGCAGCGTATACGAAAACATCACCTGCTAATTTCTACTAATAATTTAACTTTTATCCAAAATGACTACCTTTTTCAAGTCATATTATGAAATCAAATTAGTACATTGTTTTGACCCAAGGACAATAATTTCTCTTTATAAATGTCCAACCAAATGAACCAACAGTTGACACTCTTCACGTATATGAAATCTTTCAGTGACAAACGTTTCCAACCTGGCCACGCATCTGGTGGCTGAGAGAGCCATTACTTTGACATTTTTCTGAGAGAACCACTTAGACGCATTTGGCTGTGATTCAACAGGCTGGAAAATATAACTGGATTTTCTGCTCCCTGTGCTATATTTTTAAGCCTTGATACACATTATACCAGACTCTTTCTCAATTTACGGTGTTCTTATTAAAGGGGTCATATGATGCTTTTTTTAAAGATCATTATTTTGTGTATTTGGTGTAACAGAATATGTTGACATGTGTCCCATTTTTATCTTATTTCAGCATACTATCATTCTCACTTGTTTCTTATTTGTCGTACAGTAATCAAGTTTCTGCTCTTTGTGCAGGTTGAAGAATCTTCCGTACAGCTTCACTAAACTCAACCAGATGACCGCAATGTGGCTGTCTGAAAACCAGGTGGGCAAAGTTCAGATACACAAGGCACAATATACAGTCATTAGTGTGAAATAAACACCAGCAGAGTGATCAGGACTGCAATACAAGCGAAGGGTTGATTTGTTTGTTGCGATAATGACCGACAGACTGGAAATTAACTTGTTTTTTACACAGCTACTTAGCTACATTCTAAATAAATAATGAAATACATGGACATTTATTGTGTAGAACAGAGTTCCCACACTTGTCGAAAAGCTAGAAATGTAAAACAAGTATTTAAAGGTGTGAACAAGTCATTTGAAATTAATAAAATCTAACGAAGTTGTGGAAATGTCTGTATAATATTATAATATAATATAATATAAAGTAACACTTTAGTTTAGGAACCAATCATGTAACTAGTGCTATGCTTATTAGCATGCATACTACTGTTTATTAGTACTTATGAAACACATATTAATGCCTTATTCTGCATGACCATATTTTAGATCGTCAATCCACCCCATACCTAAACTTACAACTACCTTACTAATAATAAGCAGCAAATTAGGAGTTTATTGAAGCTAAAGTTGTAGTTAATAGTGATAGTTGGACCTTAAAATAAACTGTGACCATAATATAATATAATATAATATAATATAATCCACAAACTCCCAAGAGGACCGCAGAAATTAATGCAATATTATTAAAATAATATAACAATTAAATGAATTTTTTAAAAATCATTAAATAATTAACAAATTATTCAAATAAAATAATAAACATATAATAAAATATAAATAATCGAAATATAAAAAACCCCAGATAAAAATCTAAACTGAAATGCTTTGGAATCACAAAATTAATTGTGATTAATATATAAATGCACCCACTTTCTGTTATTATATATATATTTATATAATTATCATAATTACAGCAGAACTACTATAAATATCTCAGCTTATATGAAAATATTAAAATATATAAAATATATTTTTTTTATATTGTGTTGTACATCTGAGGCCTTTGAGTTTAAAAGATTGGTCAGAAATGTAATATGTTAAATATATAATATAATAAATTATTTCTAATAAATGCTTTTCTAGTACTCAAAAACAAATGGAAAAGAAATCCATTAATCAAAAAGTGAGGAAATAAGTGCTATAAGACTCGAAACTAGCAGCTATGAAAGAAGTTGGTTGCCTGGGATAGCTGTCAATTATATTTTATCCGTGTGTATACATAAATATTTAATCACATTTGAGCATTTCAGAGAGCCATGTTAAAAAATTACATATTTTACAGCATCCCAATGATCTCATTCACAGTCACTTCCCGGAAATACACTTGAAAAGCTTGTCCTTTAGCAGGGTCTGTGCTGTTGGCAGAGTGATTTGATGTTCCCATCAGCAGAGCTCAGAGTGTGTGTGGGTGATCTGTAATTGAAAGCCTGAGTGATTGTCGCAAGTGGCCATCAAGCCTCTGACTAATGCTTATTGAATATAACAATCAGCTCCACTCCCACACACGCCGTCAGCCCACCTCTGAGGTTCAACATAGCACATAGTTTATCTTAAGATATGATATTTAATAAAGCAATAGTTCACCCCAAAATTTCCTCATTCTCATTTCATTACAAACCTGTAGGACTTTAATGCTCACAAGCACTGGGTCAGATTGCAGTGAAATCCACGTCGTTGTGATATTTGCTTTCAAGGAAACAATAACTGAAGCAAGTTCAACTGAATGCATGAGAACAACGCCGCTATGAAATAATAAAACACTGGTAGTGCATCTAATCAACATGAGCCGTATGGTAAGGTATTGCCAAAATCCTCTGTGAAGCAACCGCTCTGCAAGGATTTCTCAGCTGGAATATCGACAGCTGATGAAGATTGCGCTGCAAGATGAAGGTGGCACGCTGTTCTCTATTGATTGTGATGTGTGGATTTATAAAGCTGCATTTGATTAAAGATGAGATGAGTTCAAAGCCAGAGCTGCATGGCCTGAATCTATAATGAGAGCTGTCCAGAGCGGCAGAGTCCTCATGCTGTGTGTGAGATTTTGGAAATGTCATACCCAAGGCATATCATTGAATTTTACAAATCATTGATCCTGTATTTAATTTTTTTTTGTCTTTTTCAGTCAAAGCCCCTTATTCCCCTGCAGAAAGAGGAGGATCCGGAGACGCGCAAGACCGTACTCACTAACTACATGTTCCCTCAACAGACCAGAGCTGAGGACTGTGAGTATCTAGTCATGCAGAACCTGCAGCTGTCATGCCCTCCTGTCACAAGAGTTTCCTTGTTTAATAGATAGATAGATAGATAGTAGGGCAGATGCGCGTTAAATATCGCATGCGATTTATCGTGCAGCCCTAATAGATAGATAGATAGATAGATAGATAGATAGATAGATACAGATAGACAAGACAGATAGATAGACAGAGGCAGACACAGACAGACAGACAGACAGACAGACAGACAGACAGACAGACAGACAGACAGACAGATAGATAGATAGACAGAGAGACAGCGACAGACAGACAGAGAGACAAAGACAGGCAGACAGATAGAGCGATAGAGACAGACAGACAAGACAGATAAGACCGAGAAAGACAGACAGATATACAGAGACAGATAGACAGATAGAGATAGACAGAGACAGATAGAGATAGACAGAGACAGATAGA
>NW_015505531.1:799172-803690 GCF_001515645.1 Sinocyclocheilus grahami
AGACAGATAGATAGACAGAGATAGACAGACAGACAGAGATAGACAGACAAGACAGATAGACAGAGACAGACAGATAGATAGACAGAGAGAGAGAGACAGACAGGCAGACAGATACAGACAGATAGATAGACAGAGATAGACAGACAGAGATAGACAGACAAGACAGATAGACAGAGACAGACAGACAGACAGATAGAGACAGACAGACAGAGACAGATAGAGACAGACAGACAGGTAGACAGAGACAGACAGGTAGACAGAGACAGACAGATAGATAGACAGACAAGACAGATAGACAGAGACAGACAGATAGACAGACAGAGAGAGAGAGACAGACAGGTAGACAGAGACAGACAGATAGATAGACAGAGACAGACAGACAAGACAGATAGAGACAGACAGAGACGGATAGACAGAGACAGACAGATAGACAGAGACAGACAGACAGATAGACAGACAGATAGACAGAGACAGACAGATAGACAGAGACAGACAGATAGACAGAGAGAAAGAGACAGACAGGTAGACAGAGACAGACAGATAGATAGACAGAGATAGACAGACAGACAGAGATAGACAGACAAGACAGATAGACAGAGACAGACAGATAGATAGACAGAGAGAGAGAGACAGACAGGTAGACGGAGAAAGACAGATAGATAGACAGAGATAGACAGACAGAGACAGACAGATAGACAGACAAGACAGATAGAGACAGACAAGACCGACAGAGACGGATAGACAGACAGAGACAGACAGGTAGACAGAGACAGATAGATAGATCTGATGATTTTATATCGCGATCGATCTTGAAGATGTCTACGATCTACTTTTCAAGCGAATCGTAGAGATTGTGATGATTTTGCATTAAAAAAGATTGTGATATTAATTTTTATTTATTATTTATTACTTGTATTTATTATTATTATTGCTGTTATTATTGACATTTTATTTATAGCAAATAAGATGTTCTGGATAAATTTTACTGAATATATATACAGTGGGTACGGAAAGTATTCAGACCCCCTTAAATTTTTCACTCTTTTTCATATTGCAGCCATTTGCTAAAATCATATTTTTTTTTTTTACAGAATTTATTAAATTCACCCAGTATTGGTAAATTTCAATATTCCAAGTTCACTGTTAATGTCTTTCTCAAACTCGTCATTAAAACTTGGAATAAAATTGTATTTTATTAAAGCTTCAAGCTGTGAGATCAATTTAAAACCAAATCAGTCAAAATGGTTGGGGTGCATTTTCTTAGCGGTTTGCAAGAGAATGAATGTAGTCATTGTTAACATTATTTAATGGACCTGACCTAACATTATCTAACAATGAACAGTTGTATTTTTATTAACTAAAATTAATAAAGATGATTAAATGCTGTAACAAATGCATGGCTCATTGTAAAGTGTTATGGCAATGGTAAGCATTGACAGTGAAACAAGAAACTATTTTTTATGTTTCAGAGTAGAATCTCTTAATTTGTCATTTAGATTTTTACAGTAATTGTGATGATGTAAACAAAACAACAATTGTCAGCTAACCTAATAATCTCAAAATAACTAAATACGGACCAGTTAATCGGGCCAGCCAATATATTGATGTGTCACTCAAATCAGTGCACCTGTCTGTAAAATACATCGTTTTATAGACATTCAAACTTATTTAAAAATCCTGACTGGGTGTCAAATGTCTGCTACCTGCAGCCAGAACTTGCTGTTTTCTCTCTCTGAGACCAAGTCTGCAGTGTTGCTGGGAGTTTCGCTGTGCAAATCACAAATGGGAGGCACGCTGGATTCCAGAGGAGGAAGAGATTAATAAACCTTAACCTGTTTCCTAGCAACCCCACTCTAAACTCTCCAGAAGGCAAACGCACTGGAGCTGCGGCTCTCTGTAGTCCGCTTCAGTTTGTTAGCATGATTGAGCTTTAGAAATGGTCTGAAGTCTGCGCGCTCTCCTGAACTCAGATGTCTTGCTAAATGGGTGCACAACACAAATATGAATTGATGTGAAGTCTGTGCTGCACAGTGCTCAGGATGCAGCAAAAAATTTAGCTGTTTGTTAATCCACATAGTTGAGAGACACTGCATTAGTATTTGAATGATTCGATCTAACAGAGCCAGAAACACACTGAATCCCTGAAATGAATCAAAACTAACTCTAGACAGAATTTGAGGTCCTTGAGCCTGTCATCCATCATCCACCGATGGCAGTGTTGTTGTTTTGATTGTTTGTTAATGGTTTTCTGGATTTTTCTCTCTCACAGATGTGCCCAACTCAGACAGCGAGAGCTTTAACCCGTCTCTGTGGGAGGAGCAGCGCAAGCAGCGGTATGCTTGACGTTGTGTGTATGGTTTTACAAATGTTCCATAGGTAATATAAATATATAATGTATAGACTTGTGTTAGTAAACATAAGTAGAGGTAGAGAAAAAATTGGTAACACTACAGTAAGGTTTAATTTGTTAATATTAACTGCATTTTTTAATGAACATGGCCAAACTCCCACCTGACAACATGGTGTCGTATGAGGACCTGGAAAGGACCAAAAGTCCCTCAGCCAAGGAGTCCATGTCAAGCAACAACAATGCCATGGTGTCACTCGAGAACCTTGAGAATGGGAATCGGATTCAGAAAACCCAGTCTGGGGAGAATTTTAATGGCCGAACAGCTCAAGTTCCCTTGCGGTATGAGTCTACGAGGACCGTCTCGACAGGTGTAACAGCCTTAAGCGACATGAGTCTTTCTCATAGTACAGAGGAGCTGTCGCCAGAGAAGAAATATCCACCAGCTCCAGTGGTAAAATCTCAGAGCATTGCCAACATGGATGGTGGAGGGATGAAGCTGTACTCCATCGAGGGAGAAAGCCCCCCCTATGAAGTGGCATGTGCAGCCAGAACGTCTGTAAGTGGTGCTCAGGGCCAGAGCATTGTCCGCTCCAAATCCGCCTCCTTGCTCAACGACCAGCCATTGCAGATCTACCCTGGTTCCTCTGCATCATCCTCTGACCTGTTGTCCAACTCCAAACCTCCAATTAGCAGCGCCCGCTACCCCACTGGCCCCCCACCGCAGTACAACATCCAGTACGCCAGTAGCACTGTGCCCAAAGACAACTTGTGGAGCCAACGTACCCCCGTACCTCCTGAGCAGCCCTACCTGCCACCACAGCACTCCCTTGCCAACACCAACTACTCCAACCGCAACAACGCCCCCCCATATCCCCAGCCCCAACAACGTGGCCCGCCCAAGACACCGGACATGTGGGCCAAGGAAAGGATGCTGCCACCTGTTGGCCAGCGTGGCACCTTGCAGAGACAAGGTAGTGGATCCTCTGGCAGCCCCATGTGCATGCCGGACCAGCGTCGCATGCCAGGAATGGAAGGAGAGTACATGACCTATCGGGACATTCATGCAGCAGGCCGTGGACCTCTGCAGATGAGCCAGGCCCTCCACAGACCCTTGTCGGCCCGCACCTATAGCATGGACGGACCCAACGCTCCCCGGCCACAGAGTGCCCGGCCCCCACCTCACGAGCTTCCAGAGAGGACCATGTCCGTCAGCGACTTCAACTACCAGCAGGGCAGCCCCAGCAAGAGACCCAGCATGAGGGTGAAGTCAGAGCACTCGTTGCTGGATGGGCCAGTCAGCGGAGGCGGCAGGGTTCCAGCAGACTGGAGGGATCAGGTCATGAGACACATCGAAGCCAAGAAGATGGAGAAGGTATGGCCATTTTTACAAATCGTGAATGCTAAGACAAGCATAGCTGTTGCTCATACATGGAGTTATGGATTTGTTCAGATCCATAATTCTGAATCATAAATTTTGTCCTGTACTGTCTGCACCAGACATGAATGATACTTCCAAGTAGGTGGATTGTTGAGGAAAGAGTTTTGTAATCTTTTGGGCATGCAAATTCTGTCAGGTGCAGCGGTGGTCAACTCCGGTCCTGTAGGGCCACTATCCTGTAGAGTTTAGCTTCATCCCTAATCAAACACACCCAACATTTATTTTGGTACCTATTCTATATGTAGTCTTCAAACAAAAATAGTCATTATTTATTCTCTCTTTACACCAAATCAATTAAGCTTATGAGAAATTTGAATCAAGGATTGAATTTGGAAAAACTTGAATAAATTATGACAATTTTCATTTTTGGGTGAACTATCCCTTTAACAGTAGTGAAAAGGGAGCAATTTATAAAACTATATATAGTTGTTCATATATAATATATATTATTTATAATTTTTTGAAAAAGAAGCAGAATAAGACAAATACGAAAGAGATACAAATTAAACTCATTTTTCAGATACAGTAGGTTTACTTAACATATTTATTTAACATCTTTTGTTGGTTAACATTAATGACACGAATAGGTACTTAATTAGGAATGCTTTTCCTTTAAGACGGAAGGTATGCATGTAATACTGACACACTTTCAGTTTTCACCTACCTGTTTACATTCACTTAATCCATAACCGACTGTATTTACGTGAGATACTCTACACGATAGACATTT
>NW_015505531.1:804442-849625 GCF_001515645.1 Sinocyclocheilus grahami
AATTAAGCTTATGAGAAATTTGAATCAAGGATTGAATTTGGAAAAACTTGAATAAATTATGACAATTTTCATTTTTGGGTGAACTATCCCTTTAACAGTAGTGAAAAGGGAGCAATTTATAAAACTATATATAGTTGTTCATATATAATATATATTATTTATAATTTTTTGAAAAAGAAGCAGAATAAGACAAATACGAAAGAGATACAAATTAAACTCATTTTTCAGATACAGTAGGTTTACTTAACATATTTATTTAACATCTTTTGTTGGTTAACATTAATGACACGAATAGGTACTTAATTAGGAATGCTTTTCCTTTAAGACGGAAGGTATGCATGTAATACTGACACACTTTCAGTTTTCACCTACCTGTTTACATTCACTTAATCCATAACCGACTGTATTTACGTGAGATACTCTACACGACAGACATTTGGACTGATGTGTGTGTATTTGAGCACTGAGAACTGAACGCTCCATGTATATGAGAACTGAATAAGTGGAACGTGCGCGAGAGAGAGCACTTCTATCAGCGCGATTCCGCCTATCTTCACTAACTTTAAGTTAATTGACAAACGAATTGTGACTCCCGGGAAAAACGGGACATCTGGTCACCTTATCCCTACCCCTTCGGGTGCTGAGGCCATTGTTTCAGATCGCTAGTTCGCATTTTGGTAGCCTATCCATCCACTGCGGCTGCCATACTGAGACTAGATATGCAAACGCCTCTTATCCGATTGCAATCCAATGACAGGGACGCACATTTTGAAGGACAAGACAGTAGCCTATACAGGATGTATTTTGAATGTCCGGTAGTCCTCAAATAACATTATAGTCCTGTCTCGTCTTGTTAACGAAGACGCGGCATAAATTTCGTCATAGTTTTTATCATCAGATATTAGTTTTAGCTCGTCAACGTCTCGTCTTAGTCACAGAAAAAAATTGTTTATGAATATTTTTCATCGTTGATGAAATTAACACTGGTTCCTGGAGGGCCACTGTCCTACAGAGTTTAGCTCCAACCCTAATTAAACACACCTGAACCAGCTAATCAAGGTCCTTTGAAATGCTGGAAACCTCCAGGCAGGTGTGTGGGAGCTAAACTCTGCATGATGTTGGCCCTCCAGGAGCAGGATTGGACACCCCTGACTTAGACGAACCAGATCCAGGGTTCAGGATATCAGCAGTAGCGTTTAGCTCCAACCTTAATCAAACACATCTGAACCAGCTAATCAAGGTGTTCAGGAATACTTGAAAATAGCAGACAGGTGTGTTGGCGCAGGGCTGGAACTGAAATCTGCAGGAAGGTAGCCCTCCAGCAGCAGGGTTTGGCTATCCCATTGTGATTTGAGGGTGGGCTCTTTTAATTTGGGCCAGCAAGCACCAGCATAGCAGTATGCTAAAAGAAAAAAACACTCAAGGCGCAGCCAAAATCGCATAATGTCAGTGTAGGTACTGTAGTTGATAAGGAATGAACTTCATGACGTAGTAGGCATATTTGGACACAGGGTTAGACTACCTTAGCAACCACATAGCAACAGCCTGGCAACCACTCACAACATCTTGGTATCATGGAGGCAAGTTTTGCACGGTTACTAACAATCTAGTTTCTAAACCTCACATCTGGAATAACACGCTCCACCATTCTTCAGCATTAACTGCATGCATACAGTATTGTTTATTTCCTCTCCTTACCCAGTATTTTTCTGCATGTTTGTAAATGGACATTAACACATTAACCTCCTCTAACCCTTGCATGTTTCAAAGTGTACTCATGGTTACTGCTTGCTCACATATGTCATCATTAAATGCATGTGTTTGTGTGCATGTGTTGTCATGTGTTCAGAGTGCTCGCTCTCGGTCTTTGGCCACTCTCATTGGCAGTCAGAGCTCTCTGGCCTTTAGTGCTGTAGACGGATGGCAGTTTGGAGCTCATGGGCCCAGCGTGAGTACCGCCCTACTAAGACCTCACCTCCCTAAACTCCCAGAGGCACAGTAGAGTCTCTCTCAGTTCTTAAAGGGTCATCCTCTCTGCTTGCTGTTTAATCTGTGTGTTCCCAGCGAATTGTTAAAATTCACTTAAGATGAATATGTTGAGTGTTTAACGACCGTACATAGAGGCACAAGAACAGTACACATTAATCAAGTAATTGATTATTGTTAGTAGAGTCTTCAAAACAGAAAAGGGCCTGTTTGAGTGCGTCAAAGAACAGGGTTAGGAAAGAAAGAGAAAAAAACCCCACTTTATTCAACAATTCGTCGTTGTTGTTCTGTGTCAGCTGTGCCACACGCTGTGCGTTCAGTGGATATTTTCCAAAATGGCACCAGGGTGACGCGGAGGAGACGAATTGTTGAATAAAGTCCTTTTTTTTCTTTTGCGCACACAAAGTATTCTCGTAGCTTCTTAATATTACGGTTGAACCCCTGATATCACATGGGTTATTTTACCGATTTCCTTGCTACGTTTCTGGACGTTGATCGTGGTAGTACCCTTGCTGTCTATGGGAGGGTCAGAGAGCTGTCAGAATGCATCAAAAATATGGGAAGATGAAGAAAAAGATTCCGAAGATGAACAGAGGTCTTACGGGTTTGGAACGACATGAGGGTGAGGGTGACAGAATTTTCATTTTTGGCTGAACTCGCGGCTGACACAGAACAACATACACTGTGCGTTCAGTGGATATTCTCCAAAATGGCACCAGGGTGACGCGGAGGAGACGAATAAAGTCCTTTTTTTTTCTTTTGCGCACACAAAGTATTCTCGTAGCTTCTTAATATTACGGTTGAACCCCTGATATCACATGGGTTATTTTACCGATTTCCTTGCTACGTTTCTGGACGTTGATCGTGGTAGTACCCTTGCTGTCTATGGGAGGGTCAGAGAGCTGTCAGAATGCATCAAAAATATGGGAAGATGAAGAAAAAGATTCCGAAGATGAACAGAGGTCTTACGGGTTTGGAACGACATGAGGGTGAGGGTGACAGAATTTTCATTTTTGGCTGAACTATCCCTTTAAGTTGTTCCAAACCAGTACAACTAACTTTCTTCCATTAAATACAAAATAAGATGTTTAGCAGAGTGTCCAAGCTGCTCTTTTCCGTACAATTCTGCTAAATTGTGTGAAAACTGGCTCTTGATTAGTCAATAAATGGTCTCTAAGCAGCAAGCATTGAGCAAGAATGCCCCTTATGGAGACCTCAAGACCCCCACCCCAAATTCACCCTTCTCAGCTTATATCCAGCGTCGGCTGGTTTGCACAATTGCTGCTTCTTTGGGTTGTTCAAGTAACAGGAGATTAAGAACATTCCTAACCACTAAACCATATACACTAAAGTCCTGGAAACAAACACTCTTTCTTTCTGTCTGTGTGCTGAACAGCACAATCTGCGCTCAAGAAAGTTTAACTTTTTGATAAGTTTAGCTGAAAAGCTCATGGAATATTAGTCAAGAAATATGACTAAATTTTGACTTAGTAAACATATTGGCTGATTCACCTAGTTGATTATAGGACTAAATGTAAACCTTCCTGTTGGTTGAAATGACAAAGAACTGGAACATTACACAAGCTTATGAAATTTACTGGGAATTCCACATTTATGGGAAATGGCTGCATTTCCTTGTCCCAATCACAAGTGACATCCAGCCTGTTTCCAGTCAGAGTCATTATTAGAAAATGCATATGCTTATTGTTCCACCTTCGGTTTCACTCCGGAGTGTTTTTAATCTAATCTCACTCTTATGTTGCTGTATGTTTTAATGCTATAGTCGTCCACTGTAGTTAGAAATGCTCTAAATATGACCCTTAATGATTAAATAAGCATCATCAATTATGTTACACCTTTTCCCATAGCTTGTTGAGACATTTTGTGCTGTTTCCCTGCAGGATGATGTCTTCAGTCCTCAAGGACAACAGGGCTACCATATCGACACTCTAAGAAAAGTAAGTGCTTTACACTATGTATTTGGAAACTTAAGTCATCCATAGAATTGCATCAGTGTTTATCGAATGCGATGACATTCAGACGTTTTTAAGCTTGTTGCTACATGTACACACAATGTATGCATTTTGTGGTGATGTTCTCGAATAACATTTAAACTCTTGATGTTTGTGGTATATTGTGTTTAATGTGCTAATGAACCAGATTGAGAGACTGACCCAGTGGGGAAGCCTGACTCTAGCAATGATTAATTAGCTGTAATTAACAAGCACTGCTTTAAAGAAGCCTCAGACGTGTTCTAATGATAGCTGAGCTTTCTAGCGCATTAAAACCAGCAGTGGATGTGCTCACCACTGACTGCAATAAACACACATGAAAGAAGGCCAAAATTACGATTTAAAAATCTTGTAATTGCCATTGTAATTTAACTGGCTACAGATATGTCTTACAAGCTTTATGCTTTATATCATATTATAAAATTACTGACCACTTAGTAAAATTGTATTTGTGCAATTTTGTGCCGTTTTGTTATTTAGTTTGATGTGTGCTGTTTGTACTTAGTTCGTGACTTTTGGACCTTGTGAAAAAGTGACCTTGAAAACACGAATGCAATTTGTTTCATTGTTCTCTTAGTCTCTCGGGAAATAAGCCATTTAAGTGAGGTGGATTCATTAGAAGTAAAGCTCTAATTAGAACTAAAGATCTAAAAACCATGAAGCTTCATCAGTCAGCAAGGATTTCTTGTTGTTATTCATGGTTCATTGAATTGTTTACTGGGAACTTCCTGCCCCCTGGTGTCTGGAAAATGCGTCACGTTGCAGCAGGAGACGTGTAGTGACATTTAGACGAAGGCTGAAAAAGGACCATCCTTTGGCTTTAAAAAAAAAAACCAGTGATGTGCTTTAACTCAATTTCAGTGATTAAAAAAAGAAGAAAACGCTGGATTGTTTTAGCTTTGAGGAGACAGATTGGAGTTATAAAACGTCCAATGTGTGGTGATTTGATTGAGCAGAAATACTAAGTGCATGTCTTGATAGTTCTAGTGTGCATTTATCTGTCAGGTGCCTTTGATGAACGGCCAAATGTGTCCTCCTGTGAGAGCTCCCATGAGCTGCGCTCAGCCTCCAATGGCACGCCACCCCTCACGAGAGCAGCTCATCGACTATCTGATGCTCAAAGTGTCCCAGCAGCCCCCGGGGCCTCCACGGGTCCCACACGAGACGCTGCAGCAGGAGGTGTCACGTTGCAGCAGGAGACGTGTAGTGACATTTAGACGAAGGCTGAAAAAGGACCATCCTTTGGCTTTAAAAAAAAAAAAACCAGTGATGTGCTTTAACTCAATTTCAGTGATTAAAAAAAGAAGAAAACGCTGGATTGTTTTAGCTTTGAGGAGACAGATTGGAGTTATAAAACGTCCAATGTGTGGTGATTTGATTGAGCAGAAAAGTGCATGTCTTGATAGTTCTAGTGTGCATTTATCTGTCAGGTGCCTTTGATGAACGGCCAAATGTGTCCTCCTGTGAGAGCTCCCATGAGCTGCGCTCAGCCTCCAATGGCACGCCACCCCTCACGAGAGCAGCTCATCGACTATCTGATGCTCAAAGTGTCCCAGCAGCCCCCGGGGCCTCCACGGGTCCCACACGAGACGCTGCAGCAGGAGGTGGGCACAATTCCTGCAGAAATCTCAATATGTCCTATGTGTTGTACATGTAGACACATTTCATGACCATCATGTTAACATGAAATCGAAATGAACCCTGTTTACTTTAATACGCATTCCTAGTTTTATTCAAAATAAATTACTATATAAATAGTTTTTGAGCTCTATCATTACAAAATTACATTATTCCTCTGATGTCACCTAGATTTGGATAATGTTGCTTGATAGATATTTAAGCATCACTGTAGCCACTTCATGTTGACTGATGTGTAACTCAAGCATTGTGGGTAGTGTGACACTTGTGTCTGTCTTCAGCTCCATGTGAAGATTGAGAAGAATCCTGAGCTGGGTTTCAGTATATCAGGAGGAGTGGGTGGTCGTGGGAATCCCTTCCGCCCAGACGACAATGTCAGTATTTCTCTTTCTCTCTTTTTTTTCCTCTTTTCTTTCTTTTTTTATGTGTTAAATATAGGTTTGCAAAGGGGTGGAAAATTTCCGGAAACTTTCCAAAAATCCCTGGAATATTCTGAAAAATCCTAGAAAGTTTCAAAAATTTCTGGAATATTTACCTTTTTTTAACCATAAAAACACCTTGATCTTAAACAGAGAAACATAAAAACATAAATATAAATTAGACAGATATACAAAACATCATTTTCACTTGACCAAAAGAACAACCATTTAGGTCTGCAAAATGTTTATGCCAAATACTAAATTCAGTATAATATAATTTGAATATTATACTTTTATTATTCAAAAAAGTGACAGTACAGACATTTATAATGTTACAAAAGATTCTATTTCAAATAAATGCTATTTTTTCCACTCATCAAAGAATTCTGGAAATCCAGGCAGTCAAGTCTTTCAGATAAAATTGTAATTTATTTTAAGACAAAATCATAAATGATGACAATTACAGACATAATCATGATGAAAATTTTTAATTAAAGAAAAAGATTTATCCAAGAAAATCCAAACCGAGTATATTCTGCTCAAATTTCTAAGAGAGTAATCTAATCAAAGTATAATAATCTTCAGAAGTCAAAGACAAAAGCCTTTGCAGTTTGTGATGCGAGTAGAAGAAAAGAAGCTGCTGCCTAAAAAGCCAAATAGAATACATTTGATATGTCAAACTAAGGAAAACATACTACGTCTACAAAATATGATCATATATAAAAATCGTAATAAAGAATAAATGAATAATATTGAGTAACATGAGACAGTAATATGAATATGATAGAGTATCAATAAAGAAATAATAAGGAATAACTCGTAATGAAAAATACATTAGAACTGAAGATGAAAATATAACCATATTGGAATTTTGCATACACCAATCATGATTTCCACAAAATTATGAAGTAGCACACCTGTTTTCAACATTGATGATAATCAGAAATGTTTCTCGAGCAGCAAATCAGCATATTAGAATGATTTCTGAAGATCATGTGACACTGAAGACTGGAGGAATGATGCTGAAAATACAACTTTGATCACAGGAATAAATTATATTTAACATATATTCAGTGGTTCTTAACCAAAGCATATTGGGACAATGGCGGCATGCAACTGCTGGCATGTCAACTTCTTTCCTCCTCCTACAACACAGCCACGATTCCAATGCCGCCGAACTAATCCGAAGCAATCGCATATGAACGTTTTTTTTTCTTATTTCGCTTTGGAGTTCATTGAAACAGTTTTCTATTCTGTGAAGAAGATTGTAAACGTAATATTTTATTCTCTTACGAAAACATTCTAACATTCGACTAGTGGTGCGGTCATGGACGTTCGTTTGCTATTGAGGGCTGACAAACGATGTGGTTCTTAACCAAAGCATATTGGGACAATGGCGGCATGCAACTGCTGGCATGTCAACTTCTTTCATCCTTCTACAACACAGCCACGATTCCAATGCCGCCGAACTAATCCGAAGCACTCGCGTATGAACGTTTTTTTTTTTTTTCTTATTTCGCTTTGGAGTTCATCGAAACAGTTTTCTATTCTGTGAAGAAGATTGTAAACGTAATATTTTATTCTCTTACGAAAACATTCTAACATTCGACTAGTGGTGCGGTCATGGACGTTCGTTTGCTATTGAGGGCTGACAAACGACATGTCAAGTGCCATAGACCCTGAACTGTCAGACATGGGTTCGACCCAGAGCAATACTCATTTAGATCCACGCCGCATATTCAGTGGCCTTATTGGGCTGACGAATGTCACCGTGGGCGAAAGAGCAATAGAAAGTCCTTTATTCCATTCGCAGGATGCAGTCAGTTGCGTTTTTAATAACGAAATAACGAAACCCATTTAGTATTTCTCGATTGATAAAGCATTTTATATTGTAAATCTTTTAAAGAGAAAAACAGGAGATTGCATTTCAGATTTTTTGTAAAAAAAAAGTTCGTAAAATGAAAAAATCTGTGCGCGAATGAATGTCTCGTCACGTCACATTAGCGACTGCACTGCTGTTTCCAGACATCCCTACGAAGATTATCATAACATTGTACGTGGATACATCGACTTCTTCAATAGCAAAGATATTCGAAAAGCGACGAAGCCTTGTAAAACGTTAATCGTAATTTTTTTAATGATGTAGTCACATCGAAAGGCCATGAAAGATTTCTGCTATGTCTGCGTATGAGGAGAACGAGCTCCTGTCGACTGTAGTACTGTGTGTATTATCTGATCATCCTTCACTGTATTCTTCGGTAGACTGGAGCGCTAAATGAATCGAAGTAATCAAATTAACATACTGATAATGTAACAAATCCACAATTAAATGCGTTTTTACGAGAGCTCAAGAGAGTTCAGTTCATTCTGAATTGATTCTCAGTTGAACTCAGATGGGTCGTTTTTCACACTATTTTAATTAGCATTGACACGCCGCCCTCAAAGTATGTTAAACTAAGTATTGAGTCATTATTGTTTATGAATTGGAAAAAAAAGAAAACATTTTAAGTACAACTTTAGTGGATAAAACAACGCCCTCCTGCTTTGCTGTGAATGATTCATTCAGCACAATGTTTTTGTGGACTCTTGTTACTTCCATTTCGTCACCAATCAGACTAGCGTAGATCCCTTGACTGTCACTTTTTATTATGTCTTTAAAGACATTGTAAAAACATAACGAACAGTGACTAAAAACAACCGGTGTTTCTTTTTTATTGTCCCACCTTTTATTTATTTAGCACACTTTACTTTGACTTTAGAGATTACTAATCAAAATGTAAATACTTTTTAAAAAGGTTTATGGTTTGTTCATGGCATTAGTGATTACGTTTTTAAAACCAGCAATAATTTGCATCACAGAAGCAGCCCTTTTAATGTATAGCTACGTCAAAGGTTTCTCCGCAAGCAGCTACTATTAAGATGATTGGTATGCATTTATTCAACATTCCAGATTTTGTAAATAAATTTACTTTCCATGGTGTCCCGTGGAAAGAATAAATCAACTAATGCCCTTTCAGTGTGTATGTTTGTTCTTTTTTGATACCGTTTTTGTCCATACAGTGAAAGTCAGTGGGGTCCAGTGATGTTTTGGACCCCATTGACAATCATTGAATGGACAAAAACCGGTAAACTATTCTTTGAAATATATGTTTTGTGTGTTCTACAGAATTAAGAAAGTCATAAAGGTTTGGAACGATGGTGGCTAAATAACACAATTGTCATTTGGGTCAACTATCTAATTTTTGTCTTTTTTTCTCCCCCTCAGTTCTGCAATTATAAATCTATAAAGATCTTATTGAAACAGTGATATGAATGTATTATCAGGTTTGAGGTGGGGGTTTACCTTTTGTTACAAACCCATAGAAAATGTCACTCCATAATCTCCGTCACTAATCGAAGCTGCAAAGGGTCTGCAAAGTAAAATTAGATGACTAGAGTAACTGAATCATTGCCTTTATCAGGTGTAGCTCAGTTCTCCGTTTACTGATAATGCAACTACACCGCTGAAGTTAGAGGAAATGCCTTCAGTGTTCACACAGGTAAGGTTATAACCAAGCCTTCAGCACCTTCATCTGCTTCATTCCTTCACTGAAATCACTTCAAGCCCAGAAAGCAGCGGTGCTGTGCTTTCACGGTCTCCTATCAGGTTCCTGCTCTATATATAACCAGGGGGCAAAATGCAAGAGTGCTTTCAAAACAGACTCATGGTTGTGAAATGAAAAGTCATCCAACAACAGACTCATTTCATTGTTTTCCTGTTGACAACATATGAGTGATTTCAAACCACATGGATTCTCAGCTTAATCATGCAATTATATAATATATAGGCTACATTTATTTGTGTTTTATGTCCATTTATTTACATCTTCTTGCATCTTAATCCATCAATAAGAGGAGCAACAAGACCCGATTCAAAAGCTTACCCAGTCACAATTGCTGTATAGAAAATGTGCCTATAAAAACCAAAAAATGCTGTCTAGCTAGGCAACTCGCTACATCTTGAGGCAGCTGTGCCAGTGTCATTGTCTCGCATCTGCATGGCCTTGATCAAGATGTGTTGTGATTGAATCAAGGCTCCTTCAAAGAGAGCTGGGTACACTGCTGGTGTACAAATAACCTTCAGCAGACCAATGTACTGTACACAAAGTGTCCACTTAAAAATGGTTTTCTTCCTCAACCCTACATTTAGGATCTCAGTAAGACTGGAGCTTTTGATGTGGCACAACATTTTGTGCCTGATCTTACCAAAACATCACATTCTGCAACCAGTGCCATAGTTATTGCTGTAAAATCCCAGTGATACTGTGGCAGTGGAGGCTGATATCAGCTAACTAGTAGGCTAACTGGTGTACAGGATGAAAGTGAATGAGTGTGTCTTATCAGTACCATCACAATACTCAGAACTGATTTGGAAATCACTGGAACATTGTGAAATCTGACTTGTCGCAAGTAGTTGACTAGACCTTTCTGCCTCCTTTTATCACAAATCATCTTCACCCTTAGGTCAGACTCGCATTTACAACTCCTTGGAGTTGCAGAGAACAATAAAATCCAGCATCTGAGAAGCGAGCCGATGCAAACCAGCCCTCGTGCGCTGCTCTAGAGCTGTTGCTTCAGCGCAGAAGGCTGTTTTCGGGCCGTCGGTAAACTCGTGAGGTTAAGCCCCGCCCCGCGGGCGTGTCGCTCTCCGTGACGTCACGCCCACGGTTAAAGAAAAGCGGCAGCCCGCCGCGCGCGCGCAGACCAGCGGACCGTCGCGAGGCTGGAGCGCAGAGTCTGTATTCTGGGAGCTTCTCTTTTTGCTCGGGTAAGGCAAGGAAAACACTTTTGCTTTAGACACTACAGCGCTTTAAACACCATGCTAAGGTTATAAGAAAATGTGACTCGTTTTGGTGAAGTTAACCAAATATGGCTGTTAGCTGATGCTAGCTAGTGAAATTAGCCTGTTGTTCCTTTCAACCTAAACGCTGAAATATGACACGAAAACAGCGGGTTTGTGTTCAAACAAGCGTGTTTTATTCCTAACGAGCTGTTCGCTTCGCGTTTAACCGGTTTTGTCTTTTAGGGTTGCTGAGGTGGACAAACAAGCCCGTTTGTTGCAGTTAGCCGCACAGATAAAAGAGTTAACGCATAAACGTCTTTAAAAACACTCCCCCGGCTCCGGCTCCGGCTCCGACGGATTTGTCCTGAGCTGGTGTGTACTCGTCTGTTTATTCTCGAGGTTTGTACTTTGGCTCAAGCAGGAAGAGTGTTTGAAACAAAGGAGGACACCAGGCGTATTGACCCTGACCCAGATATAACGCAGATAACCCGCTACATTAGCGTCCATCCGCACTCATTCACCCTCACAAACCCCTCAGACTCCACACAACACCGACTCTGAGGGGGTGAGCGCTTGTGTGGAGGCTTATATGCTCCTTGTAAACCTCTGTCTGTCTGTTAGCCGTGATGCTAGTGTTAGCATGACTCAGTGGATTTCACTATGAGGCCTCAAGCACTGATACAGCTCTGTAGAATACACACATGCTGTGTGAGTATCACACCTATAGCATGCTTATATGATCAAGTGCACTCTGTGTGAGCTGTGTATCTGAAGTCTTGATCCATTTATGGTGTCTTTTTTAGCTTAATGGTTTGCTTTAGTTCAAATATTTGACTTGGTTCTCACTCATGTCTTTGTTTGGCACTACCTGCCGTGTGTTTTCTGTCATCCAGACAGGGCTGAATGGACACGGATGGCCGACGTGCATGGAAGGGGGAGAAACAGTCCTGTTGGGGCTTTATCAAAGTATATGAGGCCATGTGTAGGGAGGAGGGCTCCTACTAGAGGTGTGTGGTGTAATGGAGGCAGGTCAGGACGAGCGGGGGTATTTATAGCTGTTGGCATGGTGGAGGCTGTTCTGAACGGCATGTTACAGTGCACCCTTGTGACAGATGAAAACTAATCCAGCCGTCCATGTGAGCGAGAGCGAGGGGCAGCAGACGCGCATGTGACGTGGCCCATGTGGTGGCTTTTCAGGGGAAAACCTCTGACACTGAGGGGCGGGGGTGAAATGGTGCAATCTCGTGTTTGCTTCAGAGATGTGAGGCCCCTGAAAGCGTGCCCCTCGCCGATGTGTCACTCCTGAGAGATTTCAGGTTTATTGCTGGAAAGCGTTGGATGTGGAAGGCGTTTCTGCTGCCATCTGTCTCCGGCTGAACACCACGTTCAAGCTGTTCCACCTACAGATATATTTACATGTCACACTGCTAGTCAGCATTTACCCATCTCAAAACACAGTATAGTCACACTTCTCTGCCTAGCAGGGTTATCATAGTATTGGACTTTCAGTAGCTGCTGCCAGTGAAATTGGTATCGAGTTCTAATTGATACAGCAGAAGAAAATGTTATCGAACACAGCAGTTAGCTGTTAATATGAATGGGTAGTTACTGATAATGTGACTTATGGACCAGGGGTTGGTGATAGGACCAATATTATTTCATAAGTACTTTTATTTCATGGTAATGTGCATTATAATATCATGGTTTTATTTTGTCTATAAAAATAAGAACATACAAGCCCATTACAAACAAAGATGCAATTTAAAATGGTTTAAATGCTGCATACTGCTGTTGCAAAACATAGCATTGCATTGTGCAGTATTAGTGTACGCTCAGGGACTTTAGTTAAGATTTTAGCAGAAAATATTTGGTATTTTTATCTTGTTAATTTTACAAATCTTGTCTAATTTTAGTTGCTGTGTTTTTCTGTTTGCTTGGTTTTTATTTCATTAATTTATTATTTCATCTCCATTTTTGCCATAAAGCCTTAGATCGTGACTTGGCAATACTAATAACTAACTACTGCTGTGCAGTATTAGTTGAGATCATTATGAGCGTGCTAATTCTGTGTGTGCTGTCTAGGTATCCCTTAAATGTATAAGACAATTATTTATTTATCACTAACATATCAATAGCTTTACATCCATGCAGCACAAAATTAATTACGTATTGCAACATAAATGATATGGCAAAATATGTTGTCATGTAGCCCAGTCTAATTAATATCAAGGTTTTAGGTCACTCCATAGGGGAGGTGTTTACTTTAAATTTTATTTTAAATTTCTCTGTTTTTGCAGTGTGTTCATGGTAGATCTTAGTACTGAGATTACAGTTGTCCTGACGTCAATACGGTCTCATCTGATGTAACCTGCCCTAAAATGTGTTAATGAAGGGCTTTACTGGTTAACAGCGAAACAAACCACAGGTTCCAGGAAGTCTTACAAGTTGTCATACAAGCATCCAGCTCAGTCGGGTTGTAAAACAATCGCATGATCCGTGGCGTGAGTTTGAAGGAATGGGCTTGAATCAAGTGATTCTGTGCCAGGATGAGGCTCGTGCCAAACCGATGCCAAGAAAAGCGTTCAGACGTCTGACCCTTAATCTGATTCTGCGGCAACGTTACGCCTTTATCAACGCAAATCCTCTTAATGAAGCCAGTCTTTGATTCCTGCTTCACACACACTGTTATGCTCATGACTCTTGTGTTTTGTTCTCGGCAGGAATCGCTCAATTTCAGAGAGATGGCCCAGGAGACCAATCAAAGCCCCGTGCCCATGCTCTGTGCCACCGGCTGCGGTTTCTACGGCAACCCTCGGACCAGTGGCATGTGCTCGGTCTGTTACAAAGAGCATTTAACACGACAAAACAACGGGGGAGTCAGTCCTATTAGCACAATGGGTACGTGTTTCTGCTCTTTGAACATCTTCACGGACCATCGGACGCATTCGTGAGATTGATTGTTCCTCAAGCGTCTCATTAACTGAAGGGGGTTTGGTCTGTTCCAGCAGCTTCCAGCAGTGTCACCAGTAGTCCTACCTCTGAATCCTCAGCCATCCAGATCATCGAAGCTACACTAAACAGCTCCTCGTCTGCTAGCGCTAGTGTTGAGTCACCCAACTCCGCCGCCGCCACTGCTGCCCTTCCCGTTACACAACAGATGACGGAGATGAGCATTTCCTGTGAAGACGAGGTGGTCTCGCTTAAAGTAGAAGTTCCTGAACCAGGTTGGTATTTGTGTTTCAGACTTGAGGAAGTGTCTCTGAAGACTGTTCAGAATCTTACTGTATGTATATATATATATATATATATATAGCAAGCAATATCACTCCAGTACGAGATCGATACTGGCTCTATATCAGCATGGCTGTGATTAGGCCAGATGCCGAGAGCCGGTATCGCTCGAGTACGAGAGTGATATTGCGTTTATACAACAGTTCGACGGAACGTGTGTAATTAAACAAGAAACAACGGAGTGCCTAATAAAACCCTCTTTTGTGCGGAACTACTTCCTTCCACCACGGATTCAAAGCTCAAGTTAACAGTTAAACATGCGTCACTTTTAGAATTGGTATCAAGGGCATGTGCTGCTTCAGTTAGGTTATTAGTGAGAAATAATGAGGTTATTAGTGAGAAATAATGAGGTTATTAGTGAGAAATAATGAGGTTATTAGTGAGAAATAATGAGGTTATTAGTGAGAAATAATGAGGTTATTAGTGAGAAATAATGAGGTTATTAGTGAGAAATAATGAGGTTATTAGTGAGAAATAATGAGGTTATTAGTGAGAAATAATGAGGTTATTAGTGAGAAATAATGAGGTTATTAGTGAGAAATAATGAGGTTATTAGTGAGAAATAATGAGGTTATTAGTGAGAAATAATGAGATTATAAGAGAAACAATGCGGCAAGTCATACATCCAAGAGACCGCGAAGCTAGACATTTCTTCTTATATTAACTAACGTACTCTACGATTAGCTCGGTGAATAAATTTTTTTTATAAATAGACCCGGCTAGAACAAGCGGAGTGATACAAAATTGTGAACGGGTGTTCCTGTAGCGATACCAGTACAATATCTCACGGTTCTCAACCAATCAGATTTGAGAACCAGAACGAATTGTTATATATGTATAATATATTTTGTGTGTGTAGGATTGGATAACCCCAATATTTCCTTGTCTTTTTAAGAAGAGAGGGGACAATAAAATCATCCTCACTGCTTGAAGACTCCGTTGGTTTGCAAATTTTATTTATTTTTTATTTTTTGCAACTAATTCATTAATTCGAATCGTACTCCGCGTGCAAGGTTTCTGTGCGTGACACATTTTTAGGATGACGAATACGACAAAATTAGAGATGTGCCGATCGATGGGCCAGGGATCGGTGATCGGTCGGTCAGTCTCTCTACTTTCTGATTTCGAGCCGATCCGTTTTGTTACGCAGGCAATAGTGTCAGCCGCGCATTCTCACACTCATCTCTCCGACGACCCCTTCGGTCTCGCACGTTTCATTCGCTCTGGTTAAATAGTGCTTGTATTGCGCATTATTTTAGTAATTCCTGCAGGTTTCGCTCCTATACCAAACGCGCGCGCACCACCACTGATCTATATTAGTGGAGCGCACAATCCACACTCGGTCTCAAACAGCTTGTGAGCCACAAATACCAAAACGAGTGGCTAACTGCGCTACAACGTTCAAATACATTGTCTAAATGCCCATTTTGGCGAGTATCCAGTTAAACGCAGTCAGTTTTGGAACGTTACATAGTTGAGAAAGAGAACGCATGTTGTGTAACAGTATATTGGGACCGTGGATAAACTCTTAAAGGGACTGCAGTCCAATATTCCTGCTGCTGTCTGTCATGTTAAAGAACAAAAGACGAAGAAAATCATTTTCTGCTCTTGACTGAATACGTTTTATAACTTTAATGGTAAGCATTAATCTGCATTTAATTTTTGCAATGAAGACTACAGAAATTAAAGTAATCAAATGTAAAATAACACTGGATGTGTTTTACATTTGATTACTTTAATTTCTGTAGTATTGCATAACTGAATAAAAACTTACTTAACCTGAAAACATTAGTTTAATTCTTGGTTTCTTTATTCTATTGCATTTATTTGTGCCGTTTGAAATATATATATATATTTTTTTATTACTTTTTTCCTTTTTTTTTTTTAATGAAAATGAAACTTTGCGTTGAAGAAAAGTAGATTTTTCTTCGTATATGCTGTCAATTAGAGTTCTTAAAAAGAAAATCGAAATCAGCCAAGAAAATTGCAATCGGTGCATCTCTAGAAAATGTCGGTGTGCAAGGACCTTTAGAATTTTTATCGTATTTTTATCATGGTTTTTGCCATAAAGCCTTAGATGCTGACTTGGCAATACAAATAAATAACTACTGCTGCGCAATATTAGTTGAGGTCATTAGGAGCGTGCTAATTCTGTGTGCGCTGTCTAGTTACCCCTTAAATGTGAGTATTCAAGCACGAAATTTTATATTTATGTGTTTTAACACTTGATAGTCATAGATATGTTAAAAGTGAAAATGGATCAAAAAGACTGCATTGCATTGTGGGGTGCATTTCTAGACTGAACAGGAAAGTGTTTCTTGGTTGCAAACTTTTTTTTATTTTATATATATATATTACATTGCACATCAGCTACACTTTGGCAAATACAATAAGTAATACAATTATTTAATGTATACAAAATGTATGTGTACTATGCACAGTGCTGTACATGCTGCAGAAATGGTAGTATGCTATTTTAAACGCTAATTTTAGCAAATTGATTTGATATACAATGTTTTTGATATTTCAAATTTGATATTTGATTTCCCCCCCCACACACACAGGTGACTGAGTTGACCATTATTTGTACTTGGCTGGTATGGGAGAGAAATAATTTAATCTATATTGTATAAAATATTAATAATGTATAAAATTTTCACTTCAAGTCACTGAAGCAGTTAATTGATCATTGTGTTATATATTATATTATATGTGTAGGGTGATCATGTGTCCTCTTTTTCTGGGACATGTCCTGGGCAGGATTTGTAAATTGTCTAAAGGGTCTGGGTTTTACCTTTTGGTTTAGTTTTTTATTGGTTTAATACTTGCTGAAGGTACTGAGTGAAAAGTAGTTTGACCAATAGTGTGCAGGCATTGTACATGATGTGTGAGATCTACAGAAAACAAAGCAATGCAAATACCTGTACATGGAATGTGTGAAGACAGCCAATAGGAAAACAAAGCTAAAACCCAGACATTAGGCAGTGTAGAAATCCTGGAAAAAGCGTGTATGGTCAGCATAATGTATGAAATTAAATGTTTGCAGATTGTGTAAAATGCTACATTGTCTACATGTCATGAGGTTCTGCAGTTAAAAGTGATCTCTCCTCAAGATGAAACCGTTCCAGTGATCTAGGCGTGTAGTTTTCGGCTGTTTGTTAGATGCTCATTCGTGTGTGTTTTTTCCAGTTGTCACTCAGCCGACGGCGTCTTCTGCTCCTCCGAGCACAGCTGAAGAGACCAAAACACCCGAGGCCCTCAAACCCAAGAAGAACAGATGCTTCATGTGCCGCAAGAAGGTGGGCCTGACAGGTAAGCACAGTTCTCACACACATTACATCACCGCTCCGGTGTGATCGCTCTGTGCACTGGTTCTGATGCTGATGTCTGGTTCGTCAGGGTTCGACTGCCGCTGTGGGAATCTCTTCTGTGGACTCCATCGCTACTCGGACAAGCACAACTGCCCCTACGACTACAAGGCAGAGGCTGCAGCCAAGATCCGCAAAGAGAACCCGGTGGTGGTGGCCGATAAGATTCAGAGAATATAACGCGCTCGCCGTCTGCACCTCGACTTCGCGAGAGGTCAGCTACAAGGACTCGCACGTTGACCTGTGATTCTAAAGACTAGTTTTTTTTAATTACAATATGGGAAAGAATCTTGTTTCTATGCCAATGCATGAGTGATCACTGTTTTCATCTTTCTTTTGCTTTCTGTTGTTGGTATGAGCTTCAAGTTAAAACAAATGGGGGGGGGGGGGTTTGGGGTTTTTTTTCATTGAGTTGTAATGCGACACCTATTCGATTTATGGGCTTGTTGGACTTTTAAATGGGTGTTTTGCATGGTTAGTGAAGTGAGTATTTTACAGTTGACTGCATACTAGAAGTCCCCTTTTTTTGTTTAGTTTTTTTTTGGGCTCTTGAATTCACTTTCCTGGTGTGTGTGTGATCTTTTCATTGGGTATTGAGTGTTAAATGCAGGTAAGAAATAATGGTATTGTTTAGTGTCATTTAATCAGCCGTGTGCTCGAGTGTTGTGCGTGTCGGTGTATGTGAGTTAGTCAACATCTTTTTCATCTGAGGCTCAGTCCGTTTCAGTTTTCTTTTTTGGGGGGGTCTGGCTGCACAGCGCTGTTTTATTTTCGATCTATGTGAGTTTACACAGTAAAACTAACCATCTGTTCAGATTTGATTTTAGTTATGCAAGTTTGTACAAACCATCTTTATTTATTATATGTATTGCGCATATAATCTTGTTACCCGACATTACTGCGAAATTGTATCATGTAAATAAAATTATGTACAGAGATATCATTAAAAGGTGTGGGGTTTTTTTTTTTGGTCGCTTTGTTATAGAGCTGTCCATTTTATTACGAGATTTTTGGTTTCTGAGCCGTGCGCGTGGAGCTGAGCATTTTAGTTAATGCTTGTATCTCAGCAGGTTTAATGGAATGTTATAAAAAAAATTTAAAAAGGCACGTGAATTCCCAGCGTAATTTGGTTTTCCAGATAAATTTGGTGGTGAAACCATGTGCTTTTGTTTTTTTTGTTGGTTTTTTTATTATTTTTTTCCCCCTCCCTGCTCTGCATGTTAACAAAAGTAAAGTCATTTCTTTCCTTCAAAAATGTTGAAAAGGTAACCCATGCCTTTCTCTTCCAGACTGGATTACTGTAATTCTCTTTATGTTGGGATTAGCTATTCAGCGTAGTCCTGATTACAGTAAATTCAAAATGCGCAGCTAGACTCCCGACTGCTGGTTTAGAACTCTGTAAATGGTTTGGCATCATCCAACCAGAGACTTGGTTATTCCTAGGTCAAAGTACAAGTGTAGGGGTGACCGTGCTTTCTCTAGCTGTCCCCAGACTCTGGAGTGACTTACCGTTGCTGTTAGACTCTCTCCCTCTGTATTTAAGTCTAGCCTAAGAACCGATTTGTTTGAGAAGGCATACAATCTACGTTGAAGCTTTTCTGTCTTGTATTTTATTGCTATTTGAACGCTCCGTGTTTCCTCCGGGTCAAACGTTCAGCCCTCCCATTATAGAGTCCGCCTTTACGCCATTCATCAGCCACCTTTCCTGCTTGAGCATCAGCCTGCGTCAGTTATCCAGCTATTGGAGTGATGCTGGGGTTTCCTTTTCATTCAACTGTTAAAAATGATTTTTAAACCATTGACGGACTTTGTGGGAAAAAATATATATATAATCCAATTCGGGTGGTTTAATGCAGCCAGGCCAGAATGCTTCATGATCAATTTTGAGCACCTGCATCCATGATACAGTGTCAAGTTCAGATGAGGTTGGACATGGCAGCAACGCAAAACTTTTTATTCATTCTCCCACTTAAGTGAATCAATTTGGGTTTTTTTTTCATTGAGTTGTAATGCGACACCTATTCGATTTATGGGCTTGTTGGACTTTTAAATGGGTGTTTTGCATGGTTAGTGAAGTGAGTATTTTACAGTTGACTGCATACTAGAAGTCCCCTTTTTTGTTTAGTTTTTTTTTTTGGCTCTTGAATTCACTTTCCTGGTGTGTGTGATCTTTTCATTGGGTATTGAGTGTTAAATGCAGGTAAGAAATAATGGTATTGTTTAGTGTCATTTAATCAGCCGTGTGCTCGAGTGTTGTGCGTGTCGGTGTATGTGAGTTAGTCAACATCTTTTTCATCTGAGGCTCAGTCCGTTTCAGTTTTCTTTTTGGGGGGGGGTCTGGCTGCACAGCGCTGTTTTATTTTCGAGCTATGTGAGTTTACACAGTAAAACTAACCATCTGTTCAGATTTGATTTTAGTTATGCAAGTTTGTACAAACCATCTTTATTTATTATATGTATTGCGCATATAATCTTGTTACCTGACATTACTGCGAAATTGTATCATGTAAATAAAATTATGTACAGAGATATCATTAAAAGGTGTGGGGTTTTTTTTTTTGGTCGCTTTGTTATAGAGCTGTCCCATTTTATTACGAGATTTTTGGTTTCTGAGCTGTGCTCGTGGAACTGAGAATTTTAGTTAATGCTTGTATCTCAGCAGGTTTAATGGAATGTAAAAAAAAAAAAAAAAAAAAGGCACGTGAATTCCCAGCGTAACTTGGTTTTTCAGATAAATTTGGTGGTGAAACCATGTGCTTTTGTGTTTTTTTTATTTTGTATTTTTTAATTTTTTTCCTCGCTGCTCTGCATGTTAACAAAAGTAAAGTCATTTCTTTCCTTCAAAAATGTTAAAAAGGTAACCCATGCCTTTCTCTTCCAGACTGGATTACTGTAATTCTCTTTATGTTGGGATTAGCTATTCAGCGTAGTCCTGATTACAGTAAATTCAAAATGCGCAGCTAGACTCCCGACTGCTGGTTTAGAACTCTGTAAATGGTTTGGCATCATCCAACCAGAGACTTGGTTATTCCTAGGTCAAAGTACAAGTGTAGGGGTGACCGTGCTTTCTCTAGCTGTCCCCAGACTCTGGAGTGACTTACCGTTGCTGTTAGACTCTCTCCCTCTGTATTTAAGTCTAGCCTAAGAACCGATTTGTTTGAGAAGGCATACAATCTACGTTGAAGCTTTTCTGTCTTGTATTTTATTGCTGTTTGACTATTCTATCATTTTAATTTCTTAAGTAATGTTTATTTAAATTTTTTTGTAAAGCACATTGGACTACTCTGGTTGTAATTAATGGTGCTATATAAATAAAATGGCCATTTCTAATAAGTAGAGGAAAACCAATGGTCAGTTCTTATAGGGGCTGTCCCATTCTATATGCACACCTCATATAAAACCATTTTACTGCAGCATTTGTGAGACATCGGCATTATTACACTTTTTAGAGGGCTACAAAGACCCCATTTCTAATAAGTAGGCAAAAACAATGGTCAGTTCTTATACGGGAAGTCCCATACTATATGTACACCGCATATAAAAACAATTTGCTACAGCATTTTAGATGTATATAACATTACACCGGAGAAATTGTGCAATGTCTGAGAATTTTATTGTTTTCGAATGCATGCAACTCCAAATTGCTACAGTAAAATGTCTTTATATAAAGGGTGCACACAGTATGGGAGGACCCTTGTAAGAACTGGTAAATTTTTTACTCCGAATGTGTAAATGTACAGTTTTAAAACGCTGTAAGATTGAAATAATTGCATACTCAATGATACAGTAAAAATGTTTCTTTTGATTTATGCATTGAAGATGTGAGATGACAAGAATCAACCCTTTTTTTAAGGGATAAACATGATAATCAGAACCATAACACATGTTTTTAGCAGGTCAGAGCTGGAAAAGGGGGCGAGGAACAGCAGCTCATTTGCATTTAAAGAGACAGGCCCGAAAAACAGCGTGTTTCTGCTTCCACTCAAAATAGGCATTTTCAAAATGATATAATAAATGATCTGTGGGGTATTTTGAGCTGAAACTTCACAAACACATTCTGGGGACACCAGAGACTTATTACATATTGTAAAAAGGGGCATAATATGTCTCCTTTAAGCTGCAATAATAATAAAAGCGGCTAATTGTGCAGTGTAGGCAGATTTTTTATTAACTTGTTCGTTTTTGCCAGATTAAACTGACTATATGAGTTTAATATATTCTATTCAATAACATTAACTGTTTTTATTTATAACATCTGCTGCTTTGCTTCTGTGAGACATCAGCCGTAAACTTAGTTTTTGTCATTTACATCAGTTATATTTGTATAAAATACACTATATATTTTTGTGTCAGTACATTAATGGCACATTTGAGCAGCATTAGTAAACTGTAAATATAAAGAAATGCCAAATCACATGCAGGTTTTTTTTTCAGACCGGAGGCCATAATCGTGTAATAATTTATATGAAACGTCCAATTTTTCTTTCAATAATGTGTTTTAAAGTTTTGCAAGAATTTCGTGATACTAAACTTTTTATTTGTTGTCATAGCAAGTGATTTTAAAAGTAGGATGGCTCACGTTTTATAAGATGACTGAAAATTTTACTTGAATTCGTAATTTATTCTTACTTTTGGAAATCTAATTGTTTTATAATTACTATTATTATTTCTGTTGTTTCTAGTAGTAATTTTGAGTCAATAGAAAAAATATAACCACACATTGTTTGTCCACTGAATAATTACATATTATTAAATAAAAAGCGTCCCCGCACAAACCTCTACCTCCGCCAGCAGGACCTCAATTTCAGACTCGGTAAAGGTTTTATTTTTCTTTGTGCTCATCATTCTCAAGCATAGAAATTTGGATATTGGTGTGTGCTCTTTTATATGGTAATGATATTAATTAGGGGGCGTTTACAAGGCGGAGATCTGACACCAGTCAGCTACGCACAATTTCAAGATAATTTGCGATTTATAAACATCACATCTGGAAGAGAGGCGTATGCACATGTTTTTGTGCGCACGTTCATATTCTCTGAATCACACTTACGCACTTTTGAGAAATTATCTTAGAACAAATTTAGGACGGTTTATACGCAACATTTTATAAATGAGGCCCGGGGTCTTTATAGGCCTCTAAAGTGTAGTAATGTCCCAAATCTGCAGTAGAATGTTTTTATATGAGACTGCTGTGCTTTATCCTGACAGTGCACAAAGAATGATTGCAATCATTCAGTCAGTGACGGCTGCACAAAACGTAACTAATAGTACGTAACTAATAAAACATTATAAACGGTTACGAAATGATGAACAAATGTATAAGTTTGTTTGCACAATGCTCAAAATATATTCCGTTAATGAGATACAAGGAGAAATTCATGAATATTCATGTCAGCCCCGCCCACAGAGAATGAAAATCTCCTAGCTGTTGCTAAGCTTTATTTGTGCAGACTAAGACTAAACTAATTTATAAAACGGGAGATTTAGCAGTGGCACGGGATTGCCAGATTTCCCCCCATAAAACTACCTAACTTATATAAAACAAAAGATAAAATTGCTAGATGGGCAGTAAGAATTGTTTTTTATTATTATATCTTATAATAGTAGTAGGATTGTGGCAGGTTTACAAGGGATAAGGAATTTTCATTTTCCTGCCAATACACCTGAACGATTTAATCAGCAGTGACTTTTAATACTTTAAAATTAAATGTTAAAGGTCTCATATGATGCTGCTAAAAAGAACATTATTTTGTGTATTTGGTGTAATGAAATGTGTTTATGCGGTTTAAGGTTCAAAAAACACATTGTTTTCCACATACTGTACATTATTGTTTCTCCTCTATGCCCCGCCTTTCTGAAACGCATCGATTTTTACAAAGCTCATCTTTCTGAAAAAGCGAGGTGTGCTGTGATTGGCCGAATTCCTCAAGTGTGTGACAGAAATGTTACGCCCCTCACCATACTGTGATGCCTGCGGCAACCACATGTGACGACCCCGGGCTGGAAGGCCAAACAAAGTATTTTCACTTTCACAATGAAGCACACAGCTTCTTCACGACATGGCGGCGGCGGCAACAATACTACAGCAAGAATAAAAGTTACGCCTTCTTTCTTTGCGTGAACATTTGGGTGGCGTTATGCTAATATTTCCACATAGTGAGGTAGATATGTGGGGGCGTGTTAGAACGAGCCGTTTTAGGGGGGCGTGGACAAGTCTTAACTTTTATAAAGAATATCTCTTTGGGTTTGAGACTTTAGTCTTTGCAACTTTACAGATCTTCTTTATGCACCAAGAGCTTGTAACACTCCAAAGAGAAAGGAAAACTTGAAATCGCATCATACGACCCCTTTAATCATATATATATATATATATATATATATGTTTTCTTCCTAAATGAATCAGTGTTTTTGAACGAATCAGTTGAGTCAATGTCTCAAAGTCAAGAGTTCATGTCACCTGCATAAAGGCTCAAAAATCCAACATACTGACAGCCAAACAAACAAGTGCAGTGATATCAACAAAAAAATTATTTATATTTTAAAATAGCCATACATTCAATCTTATTTGTATACCGGTGTTGAAAACACAAAATGGAAAAATGCTTCTTGTCTGGTCACATTCAATTATGAATTGCATGAATCATGTGAATTGAAAGCATATATTAAATCAAAATGGTGAAATTTGACCAAAAAAACCTGAGCAGTTTGCATCACTGGATGTTACTGTGTAAAACTGTTCTCATGTTACATTTCTGACCCTATGTGTGAGCAATAATTATAATAATAGAGATGCCTCCTTTAGTGAGAATAAACACTAGACTTGGTTTTAAGGAAACAGCAGTAGCATTTATTAAACAAAAACATTTGTATGCATATTTGACATGAAGGCACTTAGCATCTGAACTGGTAATCCAGCTAGAACTTGAGCTACTCTGAACAGCTCAACATGTAGTTGAGTTTCTTCAGCGGTTGTGTCCGCGTTTGGCGCGTCGGATAAAGGCTTTCTCGCTCCATTTGTTCGGCGGCAGCATGTAGGGTCCGTTGTGCACACAGAGGATGGTCATCTGCTCCGCGTACTGCAGGTTCTGTAGGAGCTACACACACACACACACACACTCGATGATGCTCTAATATCACTGAACACGTCACACACCCATCAGTCAGCAAACCTACCTTAGGTGTGATGAAGAAATACTGAGACGTGTTCACACCACACGCCGTCCTCGCTACAATGTTAAACACTCGTCTCTCATTGACAGGATCCATGCCCTGAACAACACAACACAACACAACACACATCAGTCAAACGACACACACGCACACTTCACCTCAGGAATGCGCAGACTATTACACAACTAACTCGATGCTCTTGAACTAAGGTAAATGATTTAAACCAATTCTGCAGTTCTGTCAGGACCACTATCGTCAAAGATGATTGGCAATTAGCATACAGTTTGGATTGGCGGTATGGTTCTGTTCTGGGCAAGAACTCCCTGCGCATCCATGCAGCCTAGCATGGATGAGAGCAGGGAGAGCAGCGATAACCCCCCCAGAGTAAACAGAACAGAACCAACATAAATGTATTGCAGATATCGTTAAAGTTCAATAATGTTATGTACACATTTTAGAATTAGTCTGATTCAAAGGAGAATCAGAAGGCTGAATCCCGACTGACAGAGGAGGAGCTGGGGATGGAGGAGGGTAATTAGCTATTGAGCAATGCGAAAACTGCTGATACTAATGCGGGACCTTATATATGAATGCTTAGATAGGTGTCGTATATTTCCACAGGTAGATGGGATCAGCTGAGAGTCAGCTGATGCGAGCTTGACTAACGTGACCTGCCAGAACTAACGCTACGCTAGATTTCTGAAAACTCGAGGCATGATAAAGCATAATCTACTGACATAAAACAGTCTGCATAATGTTTATATGCGGTTAATGATTTAATTCCACAAGCCCAGCAATCAAATAAAAACACTGTGATTTATGAATTCTGTGTGACTTTGACTGCATGTGACGACAATATTCAACAGCGATCAGGTGATTCCGGCTGTCGATGGACACGCACAACAAATATAAATAAATACATTTAAATATGAATTAGTAATAAATTAATAAATATTTATTGGTATGTTATTTCTTTATTTGTGGAAAAGACTTCAATAGGATTACAGAACAGCGTGAGAAGTTTTTTTTTTACAGATTTAAAAACGATTTAAAGTTTTTTTTCTCCCAAACTGATTTCCAAATAAATTATGAAATATTTCGTCAAAATAATATAATGTGGCACTGCTGTGCATGTTTTTTCTATCTTTTAATTAAAATGTGTGACATTACATTTATTACAATCATCATCAGCAGCCATTAAAACCCCCACATCAGCTGACCTGTAACGAAAACCAGAATTATTTGAGTATTTTTACTATACTAGCCTAGAATTTAATAACAGTTCAATTAGTTTTAAGTTCTGTTTTCATTTTAATTAAATTTTAGTTATGTGTTTGACATTAAAAAAAATAGTCCAATTTGTATTCATTTGAGTAATTTTAGGGCTTTTTTAGTTTAGTTTTATGTAAAAATAACTGGACAGACTGTGTTAGACCAGTGTTATCTTAGTATCACTGAGACACTAGTATAGTTCTTATCATTAGATTTAATTCATTTCGTTTTTTTCATTTTCATTTCTAAGATTTAGTCATTATGTTGTGTTTTTGTTATTTTCATTGTTTTTTTGTCTATATAGTTTTTATTATTTTAATATATTTGTTTTATTATTTTTGTATTTATATCGTTTTAGTTTTAGTTATTTTAGTACATCAAGTTAAGCTAAAATTATTTTTTTTCAATAACAATTACAATTTGTTTTATGGTTTTAGTTTTAGTGAACAATAACACCACTGACAATGTAAATCCTTATTGCTCTAATACAGCGAAGAATTTATAAGCTAAGCATCTATAAGAAAGACCAGCATTTTGTCTGGAACCGATCCGGTAAGCTGTGGAATAAAGTGAACTCAGTGTGTCTGAATGAGTCCCGTGTCTGTGAGTCTTCACCTGGTTGATCTCGTCCACCACTCTGAAGGGGCAGCGGTTGAGCTCCTGCAGGGCCATGAGGTACAGCATGGTGGACACGCTGCGCTCTCCGCCGCTCTGATGGTGAGGCGTCAGCTCATGCAGCGGAGCGCTGCTGTGAAACTTCACCCGGATACGGATGCCGTACTTATCATACTCCTCCTGAAACACATTTACACAACACTGTGTTTGCTGGAGTCTGGCTTATGCTGCTTCAAACAGTGTTTGCAGACGTTATTTTGGAGTACAAGATGAGAATGTGGCTTTTACACCAATAAAACAAACTGAGATTCAGCATTAACTGAACCCAGGACAACAACAAAACCTCTTCTCTCATACAGCAACCAAAAGCCACCAAATGTCCTTCGCTGTCAGCTGGATGAAACTGAACATGAGAGAACGGGGCAGCCTGACATGATGTTATGAGAGTGTATGAACGTGTCCTCACCTTGTTCTCCCAGTGCAGATCCACCTCTCCAACGCACTGCATGGAGCGAAAGAAATCACCGAAGCGCTTGTTGATCTGATCCACCAGCTGCTTCAGAGGATTCAGCCAGCGCTCTTTAGCCTAACACACACGGTCACACTGGTTAGCGGTCTGTATGATGGTGTTGGTGTGACGGGGGTTGTGCTTTGTCAGACGCACCTCAGCAATGTTTTGTCTGTAGGTTCTCAGAGCGTTGGTCTTGTCGTCCAGCTCCTTCTCCATGTTCTTAATCTCCAGCTCACGTCTGTTATATTCCTCCACCACCTGACAGTAAAACCACAGCACATGACACAGGAACTGACTGTACACTGAGCTCAACCCCATAGTTGTGCTGCTAACTGCGTCACACTGCGACGACATTCAGAATGAGAAACTGGACAACTAGAGAATGTTGTGGCTAATATAATATGCCAATGAATGTGATAATAGTCTAATACGGTTTAACTTACGATTTCCACGATGCAGAAAAAACTAATGGAATCACACAATCCAATCATAAAAAAGGATACTGTATGATGCGGAATGTCTCAGAATTTGACAAATGGATAAAATGTACAATTATATTTTGGATGAATAAATCGAATGAAGTATCAACTAGTGTCAGTGAACAGAATCAATTTCCATAACACACAATAACCACTGCAGCTTTTATCAGCTGAATCAAGTTACCGTAACTTAAAGAGATAGTTCACCCAAAAATTTTAATTCTGTCATCATTTAAATCCCCCTTATGTTGTTCCAAACCTATACAAGTTTGTCTTTTCTGTTGAGAACAAAAGATTTTAAGGAGTGTAGAATGGAAAAAAATACTATGAAGTCAATGGCTACCGTCAACTGTTTGCTTACCAACATTCTTCAAAATATTTTCTTTTGTGCTCAACAGAAGAAAGAAACTCATATGTATTTGGAACAATTTGAGGGGAGTAAATGATGACAAAATTGTAATTTTTGGGTGAACTATCCCTTTAAGTCTCACAAGTAAAGTGATTTGTGTCTTGTGTGAAATTGCTGAAACTGATGTAAAAGTCACCTGTGCTTTTATTTGGGTTAAGTATGCTGCTTATGTAGGGAGTAGACAATGAGGCAGTTCAGGATTTGGAGCAGAGCTATTTTATCTCTCTTTCAATCCTTTTTTTTTTTTTATGGAAAAAAAATGATGTTGGACTTCAAATATTTTCCATCTGAGGCATCATCTTCCACTGGACATCTGTCCTGGAACTGATTATGCCTTTTGAATCACTGTTCATTAACAGTCCATATATGTGTGATCTGAAGATATTTATGAATGCTGGCTGGAATTGTGTTATTGTCTTTAAACACCTGGAATCAATCTGCGTGTCCTCGGCGGAAAAAATCTGCGCTATTCTATTTCAGTCGGAACCGATATGTTTATTGCGTAACAGAACTACAGCCAGGCTGCTGCAGTTAATGAATATGTGGAAGGTGTGTTAATGACTTTCTTTCAGGTCGCCAGACTTCCTCTCAGCTGCGCGCATTAAAAGCACAGAGCGTTATATGAGAAATGTTCTGACTGCTGCAGGTCTGTCCTGAATGAAAGAGTGCGTCTGGAGGAAAGTTTATTTGGCTGTCCGCCCCTCCACTCCTCTCTCGCCCCCATGAGTGCTATTCCATGCCTCCGTTCTCTCGTGGGACGGGCCGGAACAGGAAGCAGGCCTTAACGAGCGACAAGGAAGAGGAGTGGGTGCAGAGACACTCCTAACAAACGCCTCTCTGTGTGTGTGTGTGTTTTGAGTTTGAGGATTCTTGGAGTGACTTCTTACTCCACTTTTGTTCCCGATGGATGTGCTGATTCGTGTTAAATATCTTCTTTTGAGTTCAACAGAAGAAAGAAACTCTTACAGTTTTGGAACAACATGACGGTGAGTAAATGACGATGACTTAAATGTTTGGGAGATCAATTCCTGTAAGTGTGGTCCTCTTAACTAGTTTAATTGCTACTATTTTCTACTAAACTAGGCTGTGAGTCCAATTTCAAACTGACATTCTGGTAATTTGCAATCTCAAAATGGTTAAATACTGAAGCAAATTGTTTATCACGCTCAACTAAAAATGAACTCTGGAGCTAATATTGGCATCTATGTTACAGTTAAAGGCACAATATCCAAAAACCACTAGAACAGTGTTATATATTTTGCTGACTTGTGTACTTACATTATCTCAAATGTTTCGATGAATGTTTAAATCCAGAGAAATAAGCAATTTTAACTAGTGACACGGACCGTGTTCATAGTGTCATTGTGTCGCCTGCCAATGACGTCATAACCCCTCGATTTCCGGTTTTGTTTTGTAGAAAACATGGAAACACCAAAGACGCTTTGATATGTTGTGCGTTTTAATAGACCGGTGACGACCGAACAGAGTAGCATTATAACAGAACTTTCAAACGTATCTCGTATGATAAAAACAGCATAATAAAAGCCCCGCTGCTTTACCCCACATACGCACGACCGGAAGGAGCGGAAGCGGTCGACTGTGGCATAATAAAAGCGCCGCTGCTTTCGAGCCGTGTGTCACGCTCGTTCAGCGGCCTCGTTTCGCTTCGACGGCTTAAGCCTCACCCTGCTTCATTCTACTACATTAATAAATCATTAGCTCAACCATGAACATAATTTCTGCCCGAGTCCCGTCGGATTGCATCGGCTGTGGGGATGAAGACCACAACTCCCATGATTCCACACTCAGTCACGGTGTCATCAAACTACACCTTTGTTTCTTTGTTTGTTTTGAATACATGCCCTCTAGCAGCGAAAATTACTTCGGTTTTTACATGTACGTGAGAGTCCACATACAGTGCGCGTGACGCAAATTTTGTCACCAGAATAGTATGTGTGTACTGTATGCACATTATCCAATTTTTGTAACCACGTGTACTTTGTATGTGCAGGTCGCACATGTGCACTGAATTTGTTTTGCACTACTCAGTTGACTGTACGTATACACTAGCGCACGTGTAAAACACTGAAGTATACCTTAATGTGAGCTTTCAGCATGAGGTAAGGATTAACTAGTAGCATTATAAAGGCAGAGGTCAGGTTAAGCATGGATGAGCTGATGTGTTTGTCTCACAGTATCACTGAGGCCGGTGAAGCACTCGGCTCTGGTCTTCTCCTCATTCAACATGGCATCAATCTCATCCAGTGTATCGGGAAACTGGCTGAAGGCCTGAAAGGAAACGACACACACAATGTTGTAAAATAAGGAATTACAGGCTGAATGAAAGATGAGGGGTGTCTGAGGCAGACGGAGCTCACTCTGTGTAGTTCATCTGGGACGGCCGTCTCTCCGGGGCTCATTTTACAGATCGCACTGGCCCTACTCATCAGGGTCTTACACTTGGCCAACAGATTGGTCTTTATCTGGTCCAACTTGGTGTACACCCCCTGTACGAGCACACAGACACATGTTCAGGGTCTTACTGTGCACGATTCATCAGTGAATGAGAACATTTTAATTAAGGAGAGATATGAGGGCATGCTCTTGTTAAAATATACTGTTATCCTGGAATATTCAAGTTGTCGACAAATTTAATCGTCAACTTTTAAATAAAGAATATTAGAAAATAGACGACAATTTTTTTTAACACATGCCACCATTCAAAAGTTTGGGGTTGGTAAGATTTTTTAATGTTGTTAAAGTACCTTTTGTTCACCAAGACGGCACTTATTTGATAAAAAATAATCATTAAAACTAGTAAGTAATATTCTAAAATATTATTATGATTTAAAATAACTTGTCTGTTTTTAAATGTTATTTATTTCTGTCACATGATCCTTCAGAAATCATTCTAATATGCTGATTTGATGCTCAAGAAACATTTCTGATTATTATCAATGTTAGAAACCGTTGTGCTCTTTCATATTCTTTGTGGCAACTGTGATAATGTTTCAGGATTCTTTGATAAATAGAGAGTTCAAAAGAACTGCATTTATTTAAAATAGAAATCTTTTTCTAACATTACACTAGGGCTGCCACGAACGACTATTTTTATTTCGATTAATCTATCGACTAATTTATCGATTAATCAATTAATCTAAACCCGGGGGAAGACAAGTTCGGTCCTAGAGAGCTTGCAGTCCTGCAGAGTTCAGCTCCAGCCCTAATCAAACACACCTGAACAAGCTAATCAGTGTCTTCAGGATTACTAAGGCTATAGGCAGGGGAGGGTTTTTTCAGGGTTGGAGCTGAACTCTGCAGGACTGCGGCTCTCTAGGACTGAACTTGCCTACACCTGGCCTAAGCGATTGATTTCCCACAAAAATCAACAATTTTTCTTAAGAATATTTTATTAAACCAAATGAAATCCAAATTTCTATTAAATCCTTTTTTTAAATCAAAAGTAAAGCGCAACATAGAGTGCAAGAAGCAAGTGTCCATCTCGTAGTCCAAATCACTGAAATCAAAGTTCAGTATTATAGTGTTAGAATGACAACATATCCACGACTTCTAGTCTACTAATAATACAATTATCATCAAAAAACACTTTTTAAAGGAGTATTTACTAGAAATGTTATTTACCAGAATTTATTTAGGAGAAAAATGTAAATGTGCAGTATTTCTGAAAAAAAAAAGAAAAAAAAAACTTTTTTTTTTTTTTTTTATAAAATCAATTAATTGGAGATGCTTTTGATTATTAAAACTTTATGGAACCAGAAAATAATGGAAAACAGAATTTGGTAAAGATAAAACTGTAAAACTCAATTAATTAGACAGGCTTTTTGATTAATAAAATTATACTAATTTTTCACAGAGTATAGAAAAAAACTGAATTTGGAAATAAAACGGATTTCATAGGTCCCTATAATTATAATACATTTTTTTGTGGTAATAAAAATAGATGTAAGTGAATAATAGTCTTTAAAATTACTTAAAATACATATATAATAGCAATGAGACAATAATAATTAGTTCAAATAAAGTATCAAAAGCAAGAAATCATATGGTTTTATTGAGCAAAACTGTTAAAATACATAATGTATTATAAACGATAGCTAATGTACATTACGCATTACAACAAAGGCCTGCAGGGGGCGCCAACGGCCTGACGATTGTTTTTACACATTACTGTGCGATCTAATACTTGTTTAATATTGACCAAGCACCATTTCATTCAAATGTCTACTTAATCTTTAATATTTGGCCATTTCTTTAGGACAGAAATGCTATAGCCACTGTAATTAAAAGAATATGTGGACATCAAAACGTTTGAACTCAGAGTGAGGGTTTCAGCTTTTATTTTGAAACCTCGAGATGGTTTTCTCCTGTGTTTGCGTGGATTTATAAATGATTTACCTTACAAATCTGATGAAATGGCGCACGTTGCGTTCCCAGATGAACGTTATAATAAACCCAAACTCACAACAACATGCAGAGATGGAGTTTGAGCCGCTCCACACATGTAAATGATAACAGTTCCTGTGGAACTACTGTGAACGGAGCCGCTGTGTGACGCACGTACTTAACCTACACGCATGGAAATAATTAAAGCGCATATACTCTATTAGAACGGCATCGCATATCATTATTTAATTAAATCGTAGCGTTTGTGAATTCACAATTATTCTTAATTATGATTTTTAAATGGGTTTAATATATCATGCAGCCTTGGGAAACAGTCTAATAATGTGTTTTATGGATTCTCGTCCGTGAAATGCGCCACCTCCGGTATTTTGCCGGTTAGTCGACGCAGCAAAATGAAGTCGAGGATTTTTTAAAATCGAATAGTCTAATAAAATCGACAATTTTACTTTTGATCAATTTAATGTGTCCTTGCTGAATAAAAGTATTCCTTTCTGAAAAATAAATGTTACTAACCCGTAGTGTAATTGTATTAATGCAATATTACATTATAATTTATATAAGAAAAACAACAGAAATGGGTTTATAAAAAGACCCTCATTTATTTGCTGACTATCCCATTTGACTATAAAATATGTCAGTAAAATGCATTGCTAATGTGACAGATTCTCTTACCTCTGCTTGCTTGAGTTCAGCTAAACTGTCCCTGCAGTCCGTCACCAGCTTGGTTTTCTCAGCAGAGACACCTGCGCTCTGGAGAGCCAAGTACACCTTCTCCATACTCATTCTGGCCTTCATCTACAAACACACATATGAAGCCATAAGACACAGAACAGCTGACGGTAGAAATCAACCTCCGGAGAGGACTAACACACCTGCATGTGACTCAGATACTCCTCCATTATGGCCACTTTCTTGTTGTTTACAGCCGCGATCTTGGTATTCGTTTCCTCTTCAATTGCCTGCAAGTTGATCTCGTTCTGCTCCATCTGCCGCAAACTGCACAGAGAGAAAAATATATAATAGATAGCGGATTTAAAACAAAGCTGCACACAGCTGGTTTTAGGAGGAAGGTACCTGTCCTGTTTTGTGCTGATTTTCTGCTCCAGCTGTCTCTTCTTGCCTTTCAGCTCAGACAGTTTCTTCTTCTTAGCACGCAGCTCATTATCATGGCGGTCCAGTTTAGTTAGTTGCTCACGAACGGCTGCCATCCGTTGATCACATCTCTGCACCTTCCTCTCTGCTGCCTGTGAGCCAAACGTCAAATCTTGAGGTCATTACACTTATTCAGTTGATCTCCTTTCCTTTTATTATTTTGAGTTGTGACATATAGAGTTGTGACATATAGCTCAAAAAGCTTACAAAAAGCAGGCTCTCAAATGGTTTGAAGGGTGATTTCTTTCCTAATGACTGATTTAACAAACACCAACATTTAATCTACTTAATCAAATAAATTAATACATACCAATGTGCCCCAACATTTCAATCCTAAAGCAGTGTAGACAGTGTGTCTCACCCTCAGCTGCTCCTCCAGCTGATGTCTCTCGTCTGCATCTATGGTCGTAGTGAGGAACTGCGAGGGTCGCAGGGCCGAGTTACTGGACACCACGTTATTAGAGTAGTTGGACTTCTTCACGTTGTACTTCTCCTCCGCTGTGTAGATCACCCTCAACTGAAGCTCTCTGATCACCTGCCACAGAAAAACATAAGTTACAGATTGTAGGGCCCTATGAATTCAGCTTTAGCTTTTACCAAATTCTGTTTCTCCCATTTTAATGGAATTTAATTTCAATAACAAACAAAGGCATGTCTAATCAAGTGAATTCATAAAACCTAATAACTTCAACAATAACAGGGCCCTAAAAAAAGTTTCGTTTTTTCCAGAAATTCTGTAATTTAGTCAGGTGACTAAAGTGGCAGGTGCCCTTTCTGTCCAATCTAGGGGCCCCAGACCGCGATTTGAACTGAGAATTCGAACCAAAATTGCTGATTTGAATCATTCGTTTACATTCAAATGTATGCATTTGACAGATCCAAAGTGAATTTTACATTGCATGCAAGCTATACTTTTTTTTTTTTGAATTCATGTTATCTCTGGGAATCAAACCAATGACCTTGGTGCTGATAGTGTCATGCTCTGTTACAATAATAGGCTACAGAAGCATATTTACAAGTTGATAATGAGCAGCTAGGTCACTTAACAGTTTAAGTTTATTGCCACATCAGCTTCACAGGTTTCATGGCAAAGATTATACATTAAAAATATAGAACACAAAATACAAACACAATAAACATAAACAAATTAATAAAAACAATTATAAAACAAAGTATTACACATACATTTCTATTAAAAAGATACTTTAAATTTACTTTTGAAAGAAATTGTAAAAGTTTTTCTGGGTCCATCTTACAAAACTAGTCCTTAATAGTTTGTCCTGATAATAACCTTTGTCAGCTAGGTCACTTACTACATTCATACGCACAAAACTACATGTGTATTAAGATTCGGGGCCACTGAATGATGGAGGACCTACCATCTCGATCATGCTCTTGGTCTTCTCTGTTCCTACAGGCACATCATTGACTCTGTACTGATGGCACAAGTAACTCATGACCTCCTCAGGAGCATCGAACAGCTCACGCAAATACGAGAAGAAGCCATAACGCCTGACAAAAAGAAAAAAAACTGTAATAAATGTACTGAATAAGACGTCTTGGTAGTGGTTGAGTAGAGGGTGTTACTTCAGAGTCTCCAGGGGTCGTGATGGAGGTCGTTTAGAGCAGGACTCCGCTGGAGCGATGACGCTGTTAACTCGCAGCCTCTGTGTGTCTCGCACCTGAGAAAACCGCACATTTGACCGATTTTACTTACTCTCTATTATAAATGTTTATTATTCTATTATTTTATTGCATTATATTATTTTTTGTTTATTGTTAGAAAATAACACAAATTAAATATATAACACATAAGAATCACAAATGAAGGCTTTAAACTACATCTAGACATGACACTAGTGTTGTCACGGTACCAAAATTTCAGTATTCGGTACCAATACCAGTGAAAATCCACGGTTCTCGGTACCAATTTCGGTACCAAAGCAAAACACAAAAACATGCTAATTAAAAAATTTGACTATACTTTCATTTAATCCAAACTGTGTACATATTTAATTTTAAAGGGCTTTTGAAAACCTAGAGTTATTCAGCCAAGAATAACAACTAAGTTAGCTAAAAGAAATCAAATAAAAAAAAGCTCAGAACTGCTTTCCTGACTGATATGACACAAACAATGTTAACCATTTGTACATTCTCTAACACGCATATTTTAGATTCACAATTCATATAAAAGTCTCTGGTATGTAAAAATAGTAAATATCATCATGTCCTTGTTTTTTTTTTACCCTAATAAAAGTTATAGGAGCATTAAATAGTTAATAAAGAAACTTCATTCTAATGTTCATTATATTAGCGTTAGCCACGCTTATGTTAACGATTAACTACTCTAATAACAGCAATGTTCATTTCAATCCAACATTCAAATTCAAATATTGAATAATATTCATAACAGAAGCAGTGTTTCCCACAGACTTGCACTCTATTTGTGGCGGAATATCTATGCAAATTCATTCTCTGCCAGCAGGAGGCGCTTGTAGAGCAGGAGCGATAGAGGTTTCCCCGGTAAAGCCGCACACAAAGCAGCGCTCAGCTCACAAACGCTGCTCAGGCATTACAGGCAAGATTAAATGAAAATGACATCCAAAATTCATTATATTAGCGTTAGCCACGCTTATGTTAACGATTAACTACTCTAATAACAGCATTCATTTCCAACATTCAAATTCAAATATTGAATAATATTCATAACAGAAGCAGTGTTTCCCACAGACTTGCACTCTATTTGTGGCGGAATATCTATGCAAATTCATTCTCTGCCAGCAGGAGGCGCTTGTAGAGCAGGAGCGATAGAGGTTTCCCCGGTAAAGCCGCACACAAAGCAGCGCTCAGCTCACAAACGCTGCTCAGGCATTACAGGCAAGATTAAATGAAAATGACATCCAAAATTTTCTGAAGACAGTCGGTTTCCTTCAGAAATACAGTGATGTAAAAACACCCGCACCGGGCCGCCACAAATAAATCAATGTATGGGAAACACTGATCTAAATATTACAAATTTAAATGAAACTTACCTGCTTGAACTCTTTCATTTGATCTGGGTATCTTTAAAGTGTTTTGTTAGTTTGATGTGTTATCTCATTTTGATGTTGCCACGTCTCTGCGCACCTTTCGGATAGCGCATCAAGAACCGTGTTGACCGGGTACTCGGTACCACCGGTACTTAAAAAAACCTGGTACCGTAACATTTTCATTCTTTTAGTACCGACTTGGTACCGAAGTACCGGGTCTTTTGACAACACTACATGACACATTTTGGTAACAGGATTTCAATCATTACCAACTTCATAATTAATTAATAATAATATTTAGTTGGACCTCCTAAGGTGAACATTCAATAATCAAAATGATATTTTTTATTGTATCAGCTTCTTTCTAAGTACTACACACTGAGCTTCTCACCTCTGTCATGAACTTCTCCATGTCCTCCTGTCTCTGAAAGACAAAGGCTCTCAAGTCGTTGGCAGGAATTTGACTCTCAACGTATTTTGCGTGCCGAGCATCACGGACATTAATCTGGCAGCAAAGGGAGAGAAGATCAAACCGATCTGCTTGAACACCCATCTCCAAGAAACAGCACCTGAATTAGCAGCTGTGCTCTCACCACCAGCATCATGGGATCATAGACGTTGCCTTTGAAACGATCACGGTTATCCCTCAGCCACTTGAGGGCGGTGTAGGTGTCACGGAAACGGACGCGCAGTTTATCCTCTTTCATCTTCATCATGTCCTCCAGACTCCTCAGACGATTCTGCAAACCTTCAAAAAAACAACCAACAAACTAAAAATCAGTAGCATGACGAATTACTAATATGCTAAAATTGAGTGATTTCTCCATAACAGAAAAAAAATATATATATATATACACAACACATTTCAACCCTCTACATTGTGAGTAAATAACTCGTATATGCGACTAAATCTCCACTCTGGGCAACTAAGTGTCTATCATTAGCCATTGGCTAATCAATTCTTAGATTTTACTCGCCAGTGTAAGAGTTGGAGGGCAAGTATAAGTTTAGCATAGATATATTTTCACTTCAGTAGGGAAATATATATATATATATACACAACACATTTCAACCCTCTACATTGTGAGTAAATAACTCGTATATGCGACTAAATCTCCACTCTGGGCCATTGGCTAATCAATTCTTAGATTTTACTCGCCAGTGTAAGAGTTGGAGGGCAAGTATAAGTTTAGCATAGATATATTTTCACTTCAGTAGGGGGAGCTAATGCGCAAACGGCAATCTCATTGGCTGGCGCTCATCTATTACCGTCCCTGTTTTGATTTCAGCAAATCAGTTCTGGCGAACGCACACAACGTGATTAATATTCATGAACCCAGCAGCTCATCAATCCTTAGTGCGCTGTATTTTGCAGAATTTGTAGTAGTATTATCTTTTGATAATAATTACTGATATCTATTACTATTAACTTTTTGTTTACAGAAACCCTGAATGACCAACAATATCTTAAGCATCACCACCAGTCCTAAGTTCGGTTAAAATAACAAATGTGCATTCATACATGGTTACCAAGTTCAGTTCTAATCACTAAAGTTCTATCATTAAATAGTGCTTAATTATCATAATATCATATTATAATGCTTGACTGACTGATGTTAAGAGTGTACTTTCAGATATTTAGAAATTGTGCTATTTTACAAAGATAAGCTGTATGTATATGTGTGTGTGTGTGTGTAAAATAGTATATCAGTCTGGCGAGTAAACTAAAAAATGTACTAGCCAATGGCGATTAAATTGGCAAGGTGTGCGTAGAGGGTTGCATTTGTATGTTTTTCAGCAACTAAAGTCATCTTAAACATTACGGTGTAATTCTCCAGAGGCTTCGTCTTTGTCTCTGCGCAGGTCCAAACTCTCGCCCTCCAGTTTGGCTTTTTCGTCCTGGATGTTCTTCAGCTCTGCGTTAACATCCTCGATCTGAGGCGTGACGTCCCCCATGCTGCCCATGTGCTGAAGCTCCTTCTGCAGGTCTTTGATCATGAGCTGCGTGTGTCCGATCCGCTTCTGCCGGTCCGCCTCCTCCGTCTGCTTCAGACTCAGGTCCTGTCTGATGTCATCAACCTAAGATTTGAAGAACACCAATCAGTCAGAGTTATAATATGCTCTTTAATAGTGTTATAAAGCGCTCTCTTTAAATGTTCTGTAAGTGGTTTCATTTCAGAACAAACCTCTTTATTCCTCAGTTCAAGCTGATCGTGTTTCTGCTTACATTTCTGTGATGCACCTTTGATATCAGCAGTCTGAAAAGAAAAGAAAAACCACGGGCATTACTTTTCTATAATAAAGGAAATAAAACAGATTCTTGGTAGGGCTGGGCGATAAAAACTCTAGGGATAATCATCATAATTATATAATTTTCCTCTAATGATAACAAGAGTTTGATATAATGTTTATGCGCCAAAAGTGGAAGGAAACAGCGCGACTCATTTGAAGCGTGTCACACGGAGCGTTTATCTGCTCGGCTCAGAGTTCAATTGGCAGCAGATGCAGAAACAGATGTGTTCACTCGCTGACGAGTCTCAGTCCCACGACACTAAACAGCGCTGTGAGATCTAGTGTGAAGCGCTTCAATTCAGCGAAGAACACAAATGATTTAATCTAGATTAAAGCCAGATGAAACAGTGCTGACAAACAGCAGAAACACTGTGCACAATGATAGTCAGGAAGCTTTTCAATCTACAAATCGCCATCATTTACCATGGATTTACTGTAGTAACACCAACTGCACCGTGGTATTTCGGCAGAAATGGGGGATATTCATATTGAATTTGATTATATTATTAATGCAGGCATGTATTAAATGTATTTAAGGAGTAATGGAATATAGGTAATTACAGTATTTTTGTGATTAAGCTATTGAGTTTGTGCATTTATACTAAATGTATTTAGGGTGCGTTCACACTTGTCATGTTTGGTTCGATTAAAACGAACCCTGGTGCAATTGCTCTGTTAGTGCGGCTCGTTTGAGTAAGTGTGAACACTGCTATCCGAACCCTGGTGCGCACCAAACAAGCGCCTTTCAAACAAACTCTGGTGCGGTTCGAATGATATATGAACGCAACACGGACCAAATACTTCTAAACGAACCAAAAACAGGAAGTAATGACAAAATGCGACATGATTTGACGATGCGGAGCGAGCGGTGTATCCAAAACAAAATGAGCAGAGGGCAAACGTAGAGCAACGAGGAGGTAAAGTGCCTTTTATGAGCTCCTTGTGAGTTTGCAGGTGGTGAAAATAAAATTATATGTACACGCAAGAATGAGCGCGCTTAGTCCAGCAGATGGCATTAGGTGTGTTCGACTTAAAACTGCGAGAAGCAGACCGATTGGTGAATGGGTGCTTTGATATCATACACCCACAGCACCGCTTTAAGTCTTTAACGCACCTTTTGTTTGAGGTGTTCAGTGAGTTCCATATATACAAGACAATATATACCTCATTCAAGCCGACCAATCAGGTTGTGAATGTATCACTATGCCTTTAGGTTCGCTGTCAAAACTGCCAGTGTGAACACTCAGCGGACCAGGACCAAATGTATCATTTACTTTTTTGGCCCGGACCAAATGAACCAAACGAACCGAACTACAAGTGTGAACGCACCTGTGTGTGGTTTTAACGGTGGTTATCGTGATCTAAATGTACACTACTATGGAAGACAAATGTTTAACGTTAATAAAACTCAATAAATCAGAATAATTACATTTCAGCATATAAAAATGAGGTTGTTACAATTTTTACAGATGTTACTGTCTTTGATAATGAACATAAATTTACATCTGCATCCTAACTCAAGCTACTAGGGGCGATATAGCCTCAAAATTATATCACGATATTTCAAGAACATTTGCGATGACGATATAGAAAATAAAACATGAAACAACGTTTTATTGATGACTGCAGCTGGCAGGCAGCAGCATTTATTAGTGCAAACAAAATGAAGGGCATTTTCCATTCTTTTCCAATGAGCTACTGTCATCGATGACAGACTACCTAATTTGAAGTGTAAATCTATTGTCATAAGGTGGCAGCAGCAGCTGTGTGTTCGACTTGAAGCAGACCGATCGGTGTACAGGGCCGTAGCTGGGGTTTGCGAGGCAGGTTGTACCGGTGGGCCCTGTTTGAAATTGTGTAAATAGCACAAACAAACAAATTAAACAATGTTTACGTTTTTTCAAGTTTGTAGTTGTCCAGGTACAGAAACTGAATAATCAAATGTAAATAGCACTGCATAGTCTTCACTGTATAAATTAAATATAGATTAATTCTTGTTAAAACTACAAAGTAATTCAGTAAAGAGCAGTGAGTGATTTTCTCCTATTTAATTTCTTGGATTAACATTAAGGACACTGACAGCAGCTAGTAAATTAGGCGCGGTCACTTTAAGAGATCCAATATATAGATACACATTCTATTTCTTTCTCAACTGTTTACTTTCGCTTAAGACATAACCGACCATTTTTTCGAGGATACTCGCAAAGACAGGCATTGTGACAATTTTGTATGTATTTGTCGTTTCAAGAGCAAATACATACAAATGCGTCGCTAAAGATATGCGCCTCGCCTATTTTTGAAGGTAAGAGTGTGCGCTCGAAAATGCTCTAGAGCCGCTCTCGCCATACTTTGATGTCATACACCGATCCGTCTGCGCAGCGCTGCTTCAAGTCGAACACACCTATTGGTTTTGTGGTGTTGTTGTTGTGCACGCTAGGGAATGTACAGTGGGGCAAAAAAGTATTTAGTCAGCCACCAATTGTGCAAGTTCTCCCACTTAAGATGAGAGAGGCCTGTAATTTTCATCATAGGTATACCTCAACTATGAGAGACAAAAATGAGAAAATCACATTGTAGGATTTTTAAAAGAATTTATTTGCAAATTATGGTGGAAAATAAGTATTTGGTCAATAACAAAATTTCATCTCAATACTTTGTTATATACCCTTTGTTGGCAATGACAGAGGTCAAACGTTTTCTGTAAGTCTTCACAAGGTTTTCACACACTGTTGCTGGTATTTTGGCCCATTCCTCCATGCAGATCTACTCTGTATATCCGCCATACATCATCGCGTCACTATATCATTGATATCGCAATATGACACTTTTTTAATCATGTAAAAATGTATACCGGTATTATCGTGGACGGTATGATATGGCACACCCCTACGAGCTACTACTGTCAACTCTTACAAAAATTGTAATATTATTAATACTGCAGCCTGCACTGCAATCTGTGCTGAAGATACATGTCAGGAACACAAACTTGTTTCATGATCTGAAACAATATCGCTCATTAGAACATGCAGAAACTAAGAAATTAATTTTTCTATTCAGATATTTATTTTGCTCAGGAAAAATGACTGGAAAAGAGTAAGGAATTCAAAAAGCTGAAGTGTTTGTCATGTTTTGACCATAAAGAGTTTAAAAACACAATTAACCGTCTGGTTTCTACAACTTTCACTCAGGAGCAAAAATCAGCATTTAAACTTGAAAGAAATAAAGGTAATGATCGATATCGACTGATATGAAAAATTATATTGTGATAATTTTTTTTGGCTATATAACCTAGCCCTAATTCTTGGTAATCAGGTTTGATTTGTGCTGACCAACTCCTTCATCTGGTGCTCGATGGGCTGCAGCTGACTCTCCACCGAGCGGATCTTCCTGAGCAGCGGCTCCTGAGCTTCTTTCAGAGACTTCAGCTTCCTTTTCATTTCCTCTCTCTCCTTCTTCACCCCCTCGAGCTCTTTACGTGCTGTTTCATACTCCTAAAATAGGAAACAGAGAACAAAGTCTTGAAATACATCCGATATGCACATCAAATCTTAAAGTGCACATTAAAAAACCTATGCGCTCAATTGAGTCTGATAATTTTTTATCAGATAAGAAAACGCGCATGAACTACGACGGAAACACATTTACTGAATAAATTCCTCAATGTGCAACAAAAAACTCTTATTTTACCTCACAAGATCATGCGACTGGCTAAATGGACTAACCAGCAGACCATCTCATTGAACATCATCTCAAATGTTGTTTTAGTCAATCTGAAATCCCTGAGCAAAAGTCTGTCATCAAAATGATTTAATTACATCCCAGAACTGTCTGACGAGATTGCTTTTCCAAACGTCAGGCATCCGAATGCAAGATAACATGACAGCTTTTGTGTTTGCATTTCATCTGGATGCCCTGAGGCACAAGTCATTATGTAGGGAAAAAATCCACTATGTCCTTCCCTGGTTGCAGCAACTTTCATTTTCATTATTGATACTTTGCTTGATACTTTGATGATTTTATTGATACTATGACGATTTTGTTCACCTGAACACATGGAAAAGGTTTCATTTGCAAATGTTTTATGTGATAGTGATTACTGTTTAATAATGAATGAACTTCACAGTCATTGAACTGAACTGACTGGAGCTGAATAACAACACTATTGTCTTGCTAGAGCTGCTTTATCTCAGAATATTTAGAGTTTGCATCACTGATCCTGTTATTTTTCTATTTGATACTGCATTGAAACAATCTCTATTGCTATTATTATAACTAATTAAAAAAAATTGCAACTTTGGATGAATACATAGCTATTCTATACTATAACTAATACTAATACCATAAACATACCTTTTTCCCAGGTGTCCCAGTTATTTGTCACCAATGATTAATTTAATTCACAGCTGAAAGTGTCTGATAATAGGGAGTTTTGACAATAAAGTCAGTAGTATACGACTGGCTGCATGATCCAACCATGGTGGTCGCAAGCTGCACGCGTGTGTGACCGCGCAGAAGAAATAATATGCCGTGCACGGAACAGACGCAAAAACTTATTTTTTTTTATATTTATCGAAATCTTTTTTATATTTTATTCTTGTCACATGTCATTCAGTTTGTACTTTGTTTTCCTCAGGCACCATTTCCCTTTGCTGACTGTGTCATTCTGTTCAGGTGTGTGTATTTAATTATCCTTGTTTGGGCTGTGTATTAAAGTTCCTGTGTTTTCAGTTGAGTGTGTCCGGTCATGTCAATGTCAGCGTCTGGTGTTTTTGGAGTTTCCGCCTGAGAGCGCCCTCTGGCTTTTGGATGGAGATTTACTACTGATCACAGAACCGTGCTTCACTGACAAGATGCCCATGACAAACGCAGCTTCTGCCTAATCGCGATTGCAATTTAATTTCGATTAATCGTGCAGCCCTACTTATAATGAAGAGTAATTCCTCTCAGGAATCAGAATTTTTTAGCACTAATGCAACAAATTGTTTTTGGGAAGGTTTAATCTAGTAAGATCTGCACTCACCACCAAGGGTTTCTTCTTCTCTAGCATCTGGATCCTGTCCAAGTGTTTCGTCTTCGTGTAGTAGCGGTCCATATCCAGTTTGTTCCTCTCATTACTCTGTCTGGCCTTCTCTAGGAAGTTGGCTTTCTCCTTACACACATTCTGTCAAACATCACAAACAGGATGGAGTGAAATCAAAGCCCTATCACAGCCTTAAAATGGATTTCAAAACAAGAAAAACATTCACCTCCAGTTTGCTCTCTTTGCTACAATACGTCTTGAGCTCGCAGTGAAACTCATACATTTCTGGTGGGCCGACAGACTTCTCAGTGGCTTCCAGAAGCTCGATATTACTCATCTTAGCAAACTCACCAACCTTCTCCTGCAACACCAAATAAAAGACAAACTATTCATAAAAAAATAAGCAGCTCTTGTGCAGTTCTTCAAAACTTCACAGACATGTTTGACAATATATTAGGGTTGCTCCGATCGATCGGCCGGAGATCAGTATCGGCCGATAATCACATTTTGTGACTCGATCGGTACTCACTACACTTGGCTGATCTCACGAACCGATCGCAATTTGATGACGTCAGCGCATGATGGCGTACATGATGTGGGGACATAAATGATTTGGCGCCACAGTCATGTCATCGCCGGTGTGGAAATGCTATGACGTTTTGAGAAACAATGAAAAATTCGCTATTTGTCGTGTATGTTTTGCATGATAATATGATTAATAGATGGTTAATTTTAGATTCAGTGACGTTAGAGCTGATCTGCGCCTCACTGCACACGTCTGCGGCGCGTTACGGCTCCACAGGAACCGGAGCTGATCGCGACCGCTCTAATGCTTGTGTTTAGAAACGTGCCAGCCACGGCACGTTTCTGAAGCAGCTCTCCGCACTGCTTGGCTAAAAATAGTCTTTTGTGAGTTGTCACAGCGTGGAGGATGGAACAAAACCTCGTCAGAGCCGTAAGAGGTAACGGTAACATAACACGCTGATCGTGGGCTGCTTTTAAATGAACATTTATTTATAAAACAAAATATCATCTTTGGCCATATTAGCCTATTCAATAGCATTAACACAGGCTTGACTCCTTTCAAACTTTATCTGGAATTGTCACCGTTTCTGTCACTGCAACTTCCCGATCAGGCCAGGCGAACGTAGTAATGTAGTTAATATTTGCATAATTTATTATTTATTTTATCTACCTGCGACCCACCCGCAAATAATCAGAATGTATTTTTATTACCCCACCCATGGATATAGGAAAAGCAAAATATGTTTGC
>NW_015505531.1:850137-864605 GCF_001515645.1 Sinocyclocheilus grahami
ATCTGGAATGTCACCGTTTCTGTCACTGCAAATTCCCGATCAGGCGAACGAACACACACACACACAAAATCGTCTGTCTCATGAAAAAACTTTATTAAAAAAAAAAAAAATTGTTAATATTTGCATAATTTATTATTTATTTTATCCACCCGCAAATAATCAGAATGTTTTTGTTATTACCCGAACGTGTGGATATAGGAAAAGCAAAATATGTTTGCAGCATAAATCAGACGGACTTACTGAAAATGCAAATTCATTCTCTGCCAGCAGGAGGTGCTTTAAAGTGGGAGAAACAGAGGTTTCCCCAGTAACGGCTGTACACAAAGCAGCGCTGAGCTCACAAACGCTGCTTTATCAGGCATATAACATGCCAGATTAAATGAAAATGACATCGAAAATTTTCTACAGATAGTCTTCCTTTAGAAATACAGTGATATAAAAACACCTGTGCCTCGTTTAAATTTTTAAACGTGCAGTACGTGCTCATGTTTATTCAACGAAGCCTTTTGGAAAATCCGTCAGTTTTGATATTGTGGCGAGCGCCACAAATAAATAAATGTATGGGAAACACAACCACCTGAGCCCAACTTCAGTCTATTCACCTTAACTTTAACTACGTTTGTAGCCAGTGCCATAGCCAGACTGATAAACAAACACCCGGAAGTTAACTTCGGGCCAGGCGCGTGCGCCCAATGAAACCGTCCATATAAAGCTTGAAGCATCAGAATCGGTATCGGCCGATCACCATGACAAGAAATCGGTACTCAGTATCGGCTGCAAAAATCCTGATCGGAGCATCCCTACAATATATATATTGTGCAGTAATAAACTTGTCACTATAATAACAGCGCTCACCTGTGGTAGGAACTGACACAGGTTCCCGACCTGAATGTGCAGCTCTTTCACGGCCTCCTCCACAGCCCTCTGACTGGCGTGTTTTTTATTGAGCATCCATGTCGACTGGTTGTTCTCTTTCTGGATCTCTCTGGTGATTATCAGATTGCCACTCGCTCTGTATCTGGACACAAAGACGAGCAGAGATGAACTGAGCAACTCTAAGTCTCTTCAAGGACTTCTGCAAATGGCCATTGTATAAATATATACTTACAGCTCAATTTCAACTGAACCCTTGCTGCATCCTCGCTTCACATACAGACCAACCTACAAACAGAAAAATACCTAGTTTATTTATTACTAACATAAGAATGTCAATAAGTGTTGTGTAAGAAAAATATAGATTTTTAAAAATGTATAAACTGTAATCTCCAACTTCGGGTCACTCAAGCAGGTGCGTTCACGACAAGGCGTCCGAGCGTATGACGTAGGCGTAGCGGATGGTGCAACGTAACTCCAGGCAGAAGAGTCTAGTCTCGTGAGAACCAAGTTTTGTTTACAGCACAGGGAAACCAGTGAACTACATCTGATTCTGTAGTTTGTGCCGCCGCCGCTGCAGCCTCCTCCATCTCACGGAGCTCCTGGTCGGTATACTCCGGTTCAAACAAATATGGCTGGGCAAAAAACTCATTCTCCTCTTGCCTTATATCGAAATCTAAAGCTGGGTATCGTGTTCGATACTTTTTAGGCACCGACCGAATTGCCTCGATACTATCGAGTATCGATAAATGTCTTGTCGTTCGGTACCAAATTTCGATACCTAAAGGGGGTAATCTATTCAACGTCAGTGAGCCATTAAGCATCCAGCTTGCTTGATGCGCCTAAATCAAGTGCTGGTGATTGGCTCTGGTGAGGCATCGAGGTAAAACACTAGTTTACGCCGGTTCCACCCAGAGACGTGACTCACACGTGTGTAAGCGTCCAAACCCCCATAGATGTAAGGCTACGTTTACACTAGTGCGTTTTCATTTTAAAATAAACTATCCTCATCCATACTGGCATTTCCACTGCATTTCAGAAGAGATTTGTCCACACTACATGACCAAAAATGCATGTTATGTGACCATTCATGCACACTGTAGCATCATGCTGCTACACAAGACAATTCATAAGATTTAGTCTATGCTTTTACTCAAAACTCGCTTTAAACCACCGAGTGTTTGTAATAACTTCCGATTGCGATTTAATGAGGGCTTTGGTCATATAATGTTGCTGAAATATGTTATTTGTAGTCTTTTATATCAAGCTAATCACTACACCTGCTTAGAATTTCTCATAACTCATTCTCCTCTTGCCTTATATCGAAATCTAAAGCTGGGTATCGTGTTCGATACTTTTTAGGCACCGACCGAATTGCCTCGATACTATCGAGTATCGATAAATGTCTTGTCGTTCGGTACCAAATTTCGATACCTAAAGGGGGTAATCTATTCAACGTCAGTGAGCCATTAAGCATCCAGCTTGCTTGATGCGCCTAAATCAAGTGCTGGTGATTGGCTCTGGTGAGGCATCGAGGTAAAACACTAGTTTACGCCGGTTCCACCCAGAGACGTGACTCACACGTGTGTAAGCGTCCAAACCCCCATAGATGTAAGGCTACGTTTACACTAGTGCGTTTTCATTTTAAAATAAACTATCCTCATCCATACTGGCATTTCCACTGCATTTCAGAAGAGATTTGTCCACACTACATGACCAAAAATGCATGTTATGTGACCATTCATGCACACTGTAGCATCATGCTGCTACACAAGACAATTCATAAGATTTAGTCTATGCTTTTACTCAAAACTCGCTTTAAACCACCGAGTGTTTGTAATAACTTCCGATTGCGATTTAATGAGGGCTTTGGTCATATAATGTTGCTGAAATATGTTATTTGTAGTCTTTTATATCAAGCTAATCACTACACCTGCTTAGAATTTCTCATGTAAACACCCTGTATTGTTATGAAAATAGGCAGAATCTCATGAAAATCACATACAAATCATATACTGTCGTAATCGCATGTTCATTAGCTTCATGTTTCATCCGTGGAAATGTTTTTCTGGGTTTCTTATGTACAGAACTGAACGGGAAGTGTAATGGACGTTCGTCAAAGGAGACGGGACGGGTTATGAACGCTAAATATGATTGACAGTTGAGCAGCGAATGAGCTCCTCTGAGTCAGAACAGCGATTGCAGAAGAGAAAACAGACAGCGGTGATCAATAAATCAGTGGAAAATTAATAGAAATTATGATTCTGTTTAAGCGATGTGTTTTAAAACGAAATGCACTAGTGTAAACGTAGCCTAAAAGTTGTGGAAACTGAAACAGTTTTTGAGTCTGTAAAAACATACATAAGCTGAAAAAATAAAACCAAAACGTTTTTTTGAGGTAATGTAATCTTGTTGAAATGGATTTAATAAAATTTGTATCGGAAAAAGTATCGTTCAGGAACCGGTATCGAAGTCAAGGTATCGGTATCAAACATTTTTGAACGATACCCAGCCCTATCGAAATCCTCTGACATTTTTCACTCAGAATCTTGTTTTGTAGTACTAGTTCGTGACAGGTGTTTTGTTTTGCTTTCTCCTCTGTGCTTCCGCGTTCGTCACTCTTTCCCCGGAGTTACGTTGTGCCTTCCACTAAACCTACGTCATACGCTTGAACGCCTTGTCGTGAACGCGCCTGCTTGTGCGACCGGAAGCTGGAGATAAGAGTTTATACATTTTTTAAAATATAGAGTTCTGGCATGAAACTCTAGATGGCGCAGTCTGATAGATCTAACTCAATCTGACTTAATGACATCATTATCACATGGCACAGCTGATTGGTTCTCTCCCGTATCGCTGCTCAACATTCAAATATATGACTAGGGCTTGCTGTAGCAGTTGCAGCTTGCTTCAGAAACCCTCCACCTTCCCCAGCTCCACCTGTATAGATCTGCTACGAGGTGATTCATGTATACTATAAGGGGGTTATTTCATATGTGTTATATTTGCAGCAGCAATATTTCTTACATGCTCACAGCAGCATGTTGTGGATGTATTGGCAGTAGCAAGTCTCTGTACTTGCTCTGCCGCAGCAGCAGCGTATCAGATCTATTCCGCCAAGACCAAATACATTAACATTGTCATGTACATTACCATGCCAATCCCTCCGAGAGTTTTCACGACAGAACTATAATGACTATAATTCATGACTTACACTAACGCATCGTTTCGCTTAAGAAGGTCTTTATTAACCCGAGGTGTTAATAAAGGTCTTCTGAAGCGAAATGATGCGGAGCCGTGTGGAGTAGTTTTATGATGGATGGATGCACTTTTTTTAGGCGTCAAAAACAGGGGCACCATTCACTGCCATTATACAGCTTGGAAGAGCCAGGGCAATTTTAAATACAACTGAATACAACACACCCCCACATATCTACGTCACTGTGTGGGAAGATTTGCATAAAGCCGCCCAAATGTTCACGCAAAGAAAGAAGGCGTAACTTTTATTCTCGCTGTAGTATTGTTGCCGCCGCCGCCATGTCGTGAAGAAGCTGTGTGCTTCGTTGTGAAAGCGAAACTACTTTGTTTGGTCTTCCAAAAGAGGACGATATCGCTTCGTCATGCCTAGAGCTCATCCGTGCTGGTCGCTGAGGAAGAAGCACACATTTCCGGCATTTCCGTCACACGCTTGAGGTATTCGGCCAATCACAACGCACTGGACAGCTGGCCAATCAGAGCACACCTAGCTTTTTCAGACCGATGAGCTTTGTAAAAATCTACCCGTTTCAGAAAGGCGGGGCATAGAGGAGAAACAATAACGTACAGTATGTGGAAAATAATGTGTTTTTTGAACCTTAAACCTCATAAACACATTTCATTACACCAAATACACAAAATAATGTTCTTTTTAGCAACACCATATGACCCCTTTAAGATAATAACCATAGTATTTGATAATTAAATGTTCCTGAATATAAAAGCTGAAAAAGGTACAGAAAAAGGATATTTTCATTATCATATATTTGCTGTGCTAATTCAAGCACAAATTCCTAAAAATGTACATTATTTAAGTTATATGTAGTTCTAAATCATTCTGTTTCTTCTCCAAGTACTTTTTAGGGTGGACAAACTTCTCGGTACGCATTAGACCCAATTCCTGTGGGTTTTTCTCCGTTCCCTCATTACCTGCTTGTATCATGTGAAAGTTGCCGGATTTACAGCTTGTACACTGTGTTTGCTGACTACAGACAACCAAATCATCTCGGCACAACTGCCTCTGATGTCCAAAGCATCTGCACATGCAAAACCTGCCATGTGCACTAAACTTGACAGATGTAACCATCTGTGTGTATTTGTGAATCATACTGTGAGTTTCTGCACCTGTAGAAGCTTTTGGGACAGTGTCTAGAAGTAGCTGGACAACAGATTATCGATGTGAAATGACCAAAAACGTTCATGACACCACATAGCACTAAAGTCTGTAACCTGACCGAGCTGTCAGACAGATGTGAGTGCTGAGATGAGACACTCGCCTTGTCTCCTCGGCCCAGGACGGCTGTTTTCCCCGCCAGGCCCAGGCAGATGGCGCACACTATACTGGACTTCCCTGTGCCATTGGCCCCCACGATCATGTTCAGCTTGGGTCCCGGGAAAACCTCCGAGTGGTCGTATGTGCTACAAACAGAGACGACCTGAATTACAACTATAATGCATAACGTAATTGGACAATTCCTGACATGAAGCTGTAGTGGCAGTGGAAAGAGCCGTTGTGAATAACGTGAAGAGTGAGTTAAGGTTAAGTCACTCACAGGAAGTTATGCATGCTGATGCGGAGGATGGCGCCCTCCACGAAGCCTCCCGCTTGGCCTTTCGTGCTGCTGGAGGGTGCAGCCTCGCGGGTGGAGGGCTGGCAGCTGGTGAATTCATGGCTTATTCGGTTTCTCTTCTGCGGCAGGTCCATTTCTCTTCCCGTCCACTCCGCCGTTAGGTGTTCAGCAGCAGCGCCGCGACATCACTTTCATTTCGTGCCTGTGTTGCGGGTAAGTCTCCTTGCGATTGGCTGACGGGTGCTTACAACACATAAGCACTAGATGGCTGTAAAGAATTAACCTGTGATATTTGTGTTGGACTGAGATAGTCTTAAGTCAAAAGAATATTTGGTAACACTTTATTTTAAGGTGTCCTTGTTACACTTGTTACATGTACTTACTATTATAATAACAATTAATTCTGCATAATTACATGCAAGTAGCCCTAAGCCAAACCCTAACCATATAGTAAGTCCATGTAGCTACTTAATATTACTCTGTACGTATATGTATAATTACACTGTAACAAGAGCACCTTAAAATAAAGTGTAACCAAATCTTTTTTAGGTACAGTGTACCGGCTGTGCTTATGTTGAACTGCAAAACACTTCTGCAGTTAGATTTGGTGGCTTGGTTAGATTTAACTGGTTATTGGTTATGACAGTGTAATTATAGATGTAACTACAGAAATGAATTACAGATGTAATTAAAGGAAGGTATTTAATGTAAGCACACTTGTAATTAATGTTAATGTAAAAATACAAGTGTATTGTATCAAATGATCAATGCATATGTAAGTATGTATTATAACATAACATACTATAGTACCATACTATATACTAAATACATGTTTCAGTAGGAATGCCATAGATTTTTAGTTTACTTTAAAAAGGATCTATAACTTCTGGAAGCACCTCTTTTAGTAGCTTAGATCATTCTTCCTGTCCTATAGCAGAGAATGAGTGGAATTGTTCCTCAGGGGATCTATTATGCACTGATGCGATACTGTTGCTGACGGCCGCATGGTTAGAGTTTTATCTCTAATAGTATCGATCTTGGAATGAAAGAAGTTCAAAAAGTCATTACTGCTGTGCTGTTGGGAAATGTCTGCCCCTGCTGATGCTTTATTTTTCGTTCATTTAGCCACTGTATACTGAATGAATACCTGGGGTTGAGAGAAAAGTAAAAAGATCTAGCAGTTTTTAAGGATATTCCCTCCATGCAATACAAAACACCTCTAGTTTTGTTTCTGTACAGCTGCGCTCCATTTTCCGGGCTGCTCTCTTTAGGGTGCTCGTTATATACTACACTCTAAAAAATGCTGGGTTAAATACAACCCAGTGCTGGGTAAAATAGGGACAGACCCAGCGGGTTACTAGCCAGAAGGTTGGGTTAAACATTTAACCCAACCGCTGGGTCAAAACAGCCCAATTGCTGGGTCTGTCCCTATTTTACCCAGCACTGTGTTGTATTTAACCCAGCATTTTTTAGAGTGTAGACTGTTTCCTTAACCTTCTTTAAGTGTAAAAGAGCAACCGTATTTAAAGTGCTAGAAAAGAGAGAGTTCTGTTACTACATCAAGTTTTTCTAAGCTATCAGATAAGCTGAAGAGCTGAGCCAGGAAGTTCAGAAAGCTCTCGGATTTCATCAAAAATACACTCTAAAAAATGCTGGGTTGTTTCAACCCAACTTTGGGTCATATATGGACTAACCCAACTTTTGGGTTAAAATTTAATTTAAAAAAATGTACCCAACAGCTGGTTTAGTCCATATTTGACTAAAAGTTGGGTTGAAACAACCCAGCATTTTTTACAGTGTATCTTAATTTGTGTTCTGAAGATATACGAAGGTCTTATGGGTTGGGAAAGACATGAGGGTGAGTAATTTTTGGGTGAACCATCCCTTTAATAACAGATTGATAAGTAATATTTTACATTTCTCATTAAACTAAAACTGTTACTAGTTAGAAGTGATTAAGGGTTTTTGGGAAGGGGCTAAGCTCACCTCCTCACATCTCCTCTGGGCCCTGTGTAGGATGTGGGTGTGGGTCCTCTGGCCAGCATCCAGTCACCTGAGTCTCTTTCTTTAACCTGAGTGAATCCACACAGACCAGCCTCAAAGTCACAGTGAGACAGGACTGACACAGAGGATGCTGTAACAGACAGAGTTTCTGTTTGTAGTAAACAAAAATATTAAAGAATCAATTTTAAGATTCACCAGGAAGATTCAAGATTCACATGCACAGTGTTTTGTAATAAATGAAGCTTGTTTACCTAACAGTGCACAGTCACCAAGCGTGACTTTAATGTCATCGAGACCCACAGAGCCACAACTCCAAACATTTTTGCATGTGCTGATGAAAACCACCTTCATCGCCCAAATGGAGAAAAATCACATACTGTAATTAAAGGGGTCATATGATGTTGCTAAAAAGAACATTATTTTGTGTATTTGGTGTAATGAAATGTGTTTATGCGGTTTAAGGTTAAAAAAACACATTATTTTCCACATACTGTACATTATTGTTTCTCCTCTATGCCCCGCCTTTCTGAAACGCATCGATTTGTACAAAGCTCATCGGTCTGAAAAGCGAGGTGTGCTCTGAAAATGCCCCCAGAGGGCATCACTTCCCACTTTGATAATTACTGTAGTTACCATGTTCTGAACATCACATCCTTTCTTTTTCCCTCAGATGTAATCTATCTAGGTGGTCAACATCTTTTGTTGATCCTGGATCAATATTACTGTCCAAAAATATAGACTAAACCCAATCCCTAATCCATAGTTTATTCCTAAAATCAGAGGGAAATGATAGCTGATTAACAAGGGTGTAGAAGCACCTAACCCTTATTGTAAGCCGAAAACAGTTATTTCCTGAAAAGTTATCTCTCAATTCTGATTGGTTAATTGGAATGTTGTTCCAGGATCAACAAGGATGCTGATCCAGGAACATGTTGTACTTGGTGAAATCACGTTCACCCTAGGTGGTTGAATAAAAATATTTGGACTTTATATATAAAAATTACTTCAACTTAGCACCAGCAAGCTTGTTAGCTAGACAGTTAGCATCAGCTAACAATATTAAATATTAAAATCAATATTTTATATTGTTAATCCAAACAATATGTATACTGTTTATAAACAATATAAAAACAGACGTCACATAGGGCTAAATGCATCGCATTTTAATAAAACTGTTAATGTTACGGCAGCGGGGAATATGAACGTGCATGATCGTGCATATTTTAATGTTTCAGGGTTTTTTTATTTTTTATTTTTATCTGACACTGATGTAGATGTGTCTGCATTCAAGCATTTCAGTGGGCTTAAATAGATCACCCTTTACAGCAGATCAGTTCACAAACAACTGACTTACGTTCTGACCTAAATATGATTTTCAGTAACAATAATTAATCCTAAAATTCAACATTAGTAACTTACTTTTAGCAGCATCACACACGGCGGGCTAGAGTGAGCGGAGGCCGGAGTCCTAGAGTGAGAAACGGCCGGCGGATTCGACGAAGGAGTGGTGGGCGGGCTTGCGTCAACCACATGTGACGACCCCGGGCTGGACTCCGCTTCGTCCACGGTGAAAGCCGATCCGGCGATCCACAGGGCGAAGTTGATGTATTTCCTCAGCGACCAGCACGGATCAGCTCTAGGCATGACGAAGTGGATATCGTCCTCTTTTGGAAGGCCAAACAAAGTAGTTTCGCTTTCACAACAAAACACAAGCATATCCACAACATGGCAACAACAATATTACAGCGAGAATAAAAGTTACGCCTTCTTTCTTTGCGTGAGCATTTGGGCGGCGTTATGCAAATCTTCCCACATAGTGAGGTAGACATGTGGGGGCGTGTTAGAACGAGCTGTTTTAGGTAGGCGTGGTTGACTCTTAACTTTTATGAAGAATACCCCTTTGGATTTGAGACTTTAGTCTTTGCAACTTTACAGATCTTCTTTATGCACCAAGAGCTTGTAACACTCCAAAGAGAAAGGAAAACTTGAAATCGCATCATATGACCCCTTTAAGATCAACACAAAACCCAATGAGTAAAGTTTGTGAACAAACTTTGAAGTTGGCTTGAAAAAGCCTAGCCTGAAAGTTTGAAACAATTGTAAAAGCTTGAAGTTTGAAAGTTTAGATTAGATGTTGGTAGCACATTTCTAGCATGATTTAGCAAACTGCAAACATGATTTATCATGTTGTTAGCATGACTAGCATTTTGCTAGCATGTTTTGGCATGATTCGCATGTTTCTAGTATGATTATTATGTTGCTAGCATGGCATGATGTTTTTTGATGTTTTTGGTATGATTAGCATGTTGGTAGTAAGTTTTAGTACACTTCTAGCATGATTTAGCAGTTTAGCAAAGTTTTGACCCCCTCAATAAAAAGTCTATGGGACATCAGTTTAATGAAAATCATAAGTCCAATCAGTCAGAACAGTCTGAAAGTCTGATCTGAGTTTGGTGGTTGTAGCTTGAAAACTTGGTTGTAGCTTGAAAGAGATACAGTCCAAATTTTATCTCAGAAGAAGAAGCTTAAATAGCAGATCAGTAAGTTGGCCTCTCAAACCAACTTAATGACAGATCAGAAAAGAAAGACAGTGTATAAATAGGCTACTGCAAAACTTTAAAGTTTTAAGGTATGAATAATCCTCAGACCATCTTATATTTCCAGATGTTCTAAATACTTATTTCTCAAATTTTGGATCTTACTGTAATAAAAGTCATGTGAGACATAAACCCATGTCTTGCTTACAGATGCTGGAGCAGTGGGCCAAAAGAATGGCCAGTTAAATGGAAGTCATCTGAGAGTATGTTTCATAAAAAAGTCTGTGAAATCTGCTTTTGAAATTGAGATAGCCAATAGTCTTTGGTTTACAGCCATAAACCATGATTTGCAATGCTGTTGGTAAGCAACAGTATGATAGGCAAAGTTTCAACAGTTAGAATGGTTAGTATGGGCCTGTTAGCCTATGTAAATACGAACTTCCCAGGAGGACTTGAACGCTCCATATGTCTCTCCCCCTAATATCACCTGCTTCTGACTACAATAGTGAGCAATAGTCAAGCAATAGTAAGCGAGGTAAACTAAAGCCTTACGCCATCTTACCTGAGCATTCTTCTGACTTTGAATGGTCAGTTCTACTGCAATCCAAACATTTCTTATCTTATAATTCTGGGTCCATATTTGTTCTTGTTTAGAACCGTCGTTGTAATACAGATACACCGACAAGACTTGATCTGTTCCACTGAGACCTCGCAGGGAGTAGAAGAACTTTAGGCAGTATTTCTGATTCCCTGCCAAACTAACGACTGACGTATCCAGACTGTAATCTGAAGCGAGAGTTTGCCAACAAGAAGGATCCTGTTCAGAAAGAAAACAGCTATTTTTAGCCACTTAATGCTTCAACAAATGCCCTAATCAGTATTAACTGGTATAGGATTTAAAAAAGATATTTTTAAAAGAAGTCTCTTCTGCTCTTACTTGACAAAAATATAGTAAAAACATTAATATTGTGAAACATTATTGCAATTTAAAATAAAAATGTTAATATATTTTAAAACGTAATTTATTGCTATGATCAAAGCTGTATTTTCAGCATCATTACTCCAGTCTTCAGTGTCACATGATCCTTCAGAAATCATTCTAATATGCTGATTTCTTATTATTATCAATGTTGAAAACAGTTGTGGAAACTATGATACATTTTTGCAGGATCCTTTGATGAATAGAAAGTTCAAAAGAACAGCATTTATTTGAAGTAGAAATCTTTTGTAACATTATACAATCCTTTACTGTCACTTTTGATTTATTGCATTCTTCCTGATTAAAAGTGTTAATAAAAAAAAAAAAACCTTACTGACCCCAGACTTTTGAATGGCAGTGTGCATTACATCCAGCTGTACCTGCTCCTGTCGTATGGTCTCCGGCGGTGTAGATGTTGGGCCGGACAGACACTCTCCTCCACAGTGGACTGTCTATCTGTGTCTGGACATACCGACAATATCCTGACTCAAAGTCACAGTTCGCAACAGATGGATCAAATGTTGGCTCTGTAAAAACACATATTTTTTATTGATCACACAGGAATTGGGTATTGGGTATGAGCTTTGAGGTGGCAAACATACCTGAGCCTGCATTACAGAACTCTGGAGAGAAGGAAATGTCATCAAGAATCACATATCCACCATGTGGACTGCTAAACGCCTCCTCAAACACCAACTAGTAAGATACACACTCACACAAATAAATGTCAGAGCTGTCAATTTTACATGTAGTGTGATTAATTATAATAATTTTTAATAATGAAATCACATTAAATTGACACACACACACACACACATATACATAAACACATGTATACACACACACACACACACACACATATATATATATATATATATATATATATATATACACAGTGTTGGGAAAATTTACTTTTAAAAATAAAAATTACAATATTATGTTGCTCCCTAAAAAAGTAACTTACTTACTTAGTTACGTTTTATGAAAAGTACTGCATTACGTTACTTTTTCTCATCTGGCCTGAGCTTGCTTGTTTGTTTTTAATATAAAAAAGTTTTATTTTTGGCAAATGTAAAAGCCAAAACGGTTTTGAACCTGTCCACAATAAGGTCTTACTGACCTTTATGCCCTAATAAAATTAAATATCGAAATCAATCAGAAAAACTGATTTATATAAACCATAAATAGGTGCAGCACTTCTTTGACATCTGGATGCAACATGTTAAGCAGACAATACAAGAACCGCAGACTGAAATCTACCCAGCTAATAGAAAACATCACCAGAACTTTTGCTGCTATTCTGGCACGATATTGAGAAACGTTAATAGAATGTTCGTTTATCTATTAGTTTATAACACTACGTTATCTGGTCTTTAATAATGTTCTCAAAACTTAGCACAAAAATGTTGTTTATGCAATGTTCATGGACATTCATCAAACATTTTTTAAATGTAACTGTTTCAGAACATTCAGTGAATATTCAAAACTAATGTTCCCATAGCGTTTGCAAAATGATCAAATGGAATGTTCCCTTTACGTTCATATCCGCTTGTTAAGTCTGAAGTCACGTGTCACAGCTTCCGTGTCCAAACCTATGGTCCAAACGCTCTATCAGATACCACGAGAAAACAACAAAAGGTGCTAATATACACTCACAATGTGATATAATACTACCAAAAAAATTATAATCCTAACCTTTAACTCCATACCGAAATCCCAGATAGCCAGACAATGAAAATATAAATATAAATAAATAAATATAAAAATTATTTGTGTTTGGGACGCTGTGAGCATGGAGACTGTGTGTGTGGGTACGATCCCTCTATAGTGTGGGTGTGGTGTTTGACTTGGTGTGAATTTTAGGTAAGGTTGGACGACCTCCCGAGTTGCAGCCGACCTGCCCTGTTCCCGCTAAGCCTGGCCCTGGAGAATTATTCTTATAATTTTGTGTGTTTCATGAGAGAATTTTAGTGATGCTTGTATAATAAAGTCATTTTTTTTGTATCTATACTCACGTCTCACTACATTTGATTTCTTGCCCTCAATTGGTAAAACGTACCTGTGTGTCCTTATTGGTAGTATTTCCCTGGCACTCCACCAGGGTGGCGTAGTCGGATTAAACTAATAGTGATCTAGGTTCTTTCAGACCTATGAGCGTGACACATTTGCTTGGTACTTTCTTCAAAACCCAGATTTTTCTCCTGTGACGTCCTTCAGACACAGCAGGGGTGTTCAGTCCTCATCCTGGAGAGCCAGCGTCCTGCAGAATTTAGCTTCACTTGTCCCAGCATGCCTGGCTGGACAATTAATCCTGAAGACCTTGATTACTTTGGTTCAGATGTGGTCATTTACATTGGTCTTCCAGGACCAGGACTGGACAGCCCTGAGGTACAGCATCAATAAAAGAACAAACACTTTTTTTGTGCTCGTAGTGTTACAGATTTTTGCCTAACACAGTCAGACACAGTCTGGTCCATATTTAGCAGCTGGCAGCTTATTCTGGCCAAGTACTGCACACTTTCACAGGAAGCGACTGTTTGCCTGGTATGTAAAACAGCCAATCAGGGTTAGTTTTACGTGCCTTTTAGGGGTGGTTGTATCTAAAATAACACAATAAAAAGATTTATTTGTGGTTGTCAGTCTTTACCTCTATAGGATATGGAGCTCCAGACTCTGGTTTCTGGACTCCAGTTCACGTTGTTGTTCTCCGGTAGATCGGCTCTCCATAGCTCCTGATACTGTCCAGCCTGATCCCTGCTGAAGAGGGTGAACAGATGGTCCCCGGCGTGATACTGCTGGTACTGGAAGCTCAAGCAGCCCGGCATGGGCACTGTGGTCATTGGAGACGCCAGCCTGGCCACCTCCTGGAAGCTTTTAGAGTCCACATACATATACTGACCTGTGTGAATCAATGAAAAGGCATCACTGACAGAATCTATTCAGCCATGGCTATGTAAAAAAAATTATTTGACCCTAACAGGATGTCTGACAGTATAACTATTGACTGGTACATACATACATAATAGTGTTGTCAAAATAATATGATACATTAATATTTATTTGTAGTCATGAAAGACTATATCATAATACTTTTTAAAAATATTTTTTTGTATCATATGCAATAAAACACATCCAGACACAAACGTTTTATGCATAAGATTTTTTTTAAATTATATAAAATTGTATAAAATCATTCAATTTATAAAATACTTCTGTATAATATGTAGGGATTTAAAAACATAAAATTGTTAT
>NW_015505531.1:864708-883880 GCF_001515645.1 Sinocyclocheilus grahami
TTACATTATGTATTTATATATATATATATATATATATATATATATATACAGTATAATTTTTTTGTATTGTACAAGATTATAACAAAAGTATTACAGAACATTTTTCATGTCTTATAAGATTATACAATATAAGTTTTCTGTATAATATTTTTTGTGTTGTATGGTATTTTATGCTAAATCTTTTTTCATATCAAATTGGATTATATCACAAAGCAGATGCTGTCAGACTAACCTGTTCCATCGTTCAGTGCAGAATCATCTGATCTTCCCACACGCCAGTTCATATATCTGTTCCACTCGTTAGTGTAGCCACACAGGTGATCTTCTTCAAAGTCACACTCTTTGGCGTCACATGATCAGAAAAAGAGTGATTACTTTGCATGAAAATGTAAATAACTGGTTTTGAAACTCTCTATTTCTGCAAGCCTTTTAAGGCCAATAGCATTTGGGCACAATTCTGTCGAACAAAAACTGAACAACAGAAATGTGGGTTCATTTAACAGATTTTCTGGTGCCTCAGGAATCTGCACACAGGCTGGTTCCTAGGAATAGCCATCAGAACACGTTTTCTGTGGTTAACAGTTCTTTTCATGTGGCTGGCCCTGATTTTGGCATGACATTATTAGTGTTACAAAGAAACAAACTAAGTGAAAGGCTGCTGAGCTGTTCTGGGTGTTTGCTAACATGCTGTTTACTGGCCCAAGTTATCAGAGCACTAACCTATACAGTATTTATCAGAGATCTTGATCTCAAAGATGGACACACTGCTGCCTTCTTCTTCTAGTTTGCCTTCAATGACGATCTACAGATGTAAAACAAATTTGTCATTGGAGTCACATGATAACATCCCATACATCAGCATATCCAGACTCTATTAATAGTTCTTACCTTTAAAGTTTCGGTGGAGTTCTGAAGGTCAATGCTGGCGATAAGCTGGCGATCAAATGGGCTTTGGGTCATCCAGAGCACCTCATCGAAACTCTCTACATCTGTGCGCTTCTGCACCTGCAGGGAGGCGCTGCCTGTGACCTGATAGACCATCCTGAAACAGCTCCAGTCCCGTTGCTCCACATCTGGACCGAAAAGAACTGCCTTTCCCTTTCCCTGGTCCTCCTGGACGTGCTCTTTGACTGTGATGAAGAGTCCTGAGTGAAGCAGAACGAAAACAACATTCATGGCAAGTGTTTGTGTGTACCCTGAAATCCATGTTTGGACTGTTCATACTCTACTTCATATTCTGCAGGGCTTCATTACATTGGTAAAAAAAAATGGTGCAAACCTCTGTTCAGAATAACCCGTGTGAAACATTGCTTAATGGAAGCATAAAAGTGGCCTTAAAGGGACACAGTTCACTCCAAAAATAAAATTCTGTCATCACTTACTCACTCTCAAGTCATTCCAAACCTGTCCAACAATTTTTATTTGCAGTATAGTACATGAGTCACTATGAACATATGGAAAATGCACAAAGATTCTTCAAAATTTCTCCTTTTCAGCCCCATTCCATAAAATAAAATAGAATAAAATAAAATAAAAATAACAGCATACATGTTTGGAAGGACATGAGATTAAGACATGAGACATGGGAAATAATGAACGATTCCTTTAATGCATCCCATAGCATAATGTAAAAAGCCTATATATGACAACTGACGAATAAGATGGAAATTCAAATGAAAACTCTTAAAATAAATAAATAAATATATTGCTTAAAACGTGGCAAGTGCTTAGGAATGCAATGTATTCATGATGTTTTTAAGTGTTTTTTATTTAATCCAAAACCCTTTAAAGGGGTCATATGATGCGATTTCAAGTTTTCCTTTCTCTTTGGAGTGTTACAAGCTGTTCGTGAATAGATAAGATCCCTAAAGTTGCAAAGACTAAAGTCTCAAATCCAAAGAGATATTCTTTATAAAAGCTTTATGTCTTTATCATATCTTTACCTTTAATCACGTTAAAAATATCATATGGCGCAACCATCAAATCGTAATATATTTTTCTTACACCTTGAATACATACTCATCCATACTTGATCTTGATCTTTTTTTTTTTTTTTTTTTTAAAAATACTTAAAATACTTTTAAAGTAAAAGCACATGGCATCTTACAGTCTGAACTAACCTTGTCTAGTCATAACAAGGCAAAATTATTCTGCATGTTTCTGCACATTGGTTGCACCACATGACTTTTTGTTGGTCACACCACATGACTTTTTGTTGGTCACACCACATGACTTTGAATTTGGAGGCAAACGTTTTTCAAATGTTTATAAAAAAAATTTATATAAACTGCTTCACTGCCTACCTATAGAATTTATTTCCTGAGAAATAAAAAATATATATACATAAAAAATTATTATTTAAAAAAAATAAACGAAACTACTCAGTACCATTTTGCTTTCAAGAATTTCATTCTTCTAATGATTTTTTTTTCTTTATTATAATATCAGGACTATATGCTACCCAAAAATAATACTGAAGTAAAATTTATTTCAGAAATCAAAAACATGTTCATCACAGAAGATGTGTATTAAAGACACTGTATGTATAAATTGCATTCTTATATATTTTTCTAATAAATTAATAGATCTGGCCACTGACCCATAAAAAGACACAAACATTGAGATATCATCCATTCATATGGTGACCTTGGCATCAAATGATTCCCAAAGCAATGCATTCATTGACATGCTGCTGAAACTCACCGGAAGATTTGAGGGTCCAGCTAAGAAAGGCCGGGTGGAAGTCGAACATATAGTCACATATGCTGTCCTGAAAGCTGCAGGAGCCTGACAAAAGCTCTGCTTTAGCTGTCACTGAGAGAAAAGAGCATTGAACACACACTTATGCATGCACAATGATCTACACAGACAACTTAACTGCAATGAGTTCTCACCAAACAAGCTCAGAAAGTAGAAAAGAAGCATCTTCCCTCCTATGTTTTGTCCTGCAAACAATAAATCAAATTACACCTGGTTAAGCACTAGAACTGATCTAGACTTCATTCTCTCATCTTGTCCTTCTTTCAAGCTGGCAGCATATAACTGAAGCTCAGATGTGATCCTTCTGTCTGGCTGCTGGAGAAGAAAAAGGGAGGGAATTAGGAGAGGGTTTCAATAATGTTGACCAGATTCAGAGGTTATACCTTCCCTTACCTCAGACTTTCACTAATGCATAGCATCAATAACAGCTTCATCAGCTGGATATTTAGATCAGATCTTTGTTTTCTCGCTTTAAATTTGTGTAACATCTTGAAATCAGACAGTGGGTTGTAAAGTACTTCCACTATGGTACTGTGCCATCTGGAGCACCAAAATCTCTCTTGCTTCTCGTTTTATTCGGGCAAGAATCCAGTACTGTGTGTTCTAGTTATAGTTATGAAACATTTGTCGATGATATGAGCAAATCTGCATTTTACTTAAGTGCCTATGAGACATCTATAGCTTTGACAGAAGTGATAAAGTGATATTACAATATATCTAGCCATTCACTTTTTCGACAGCCTTATTTCCAGTAGTATTTGTACCATTCTTTTTCTCCATATTTCTACATATAAAAATGTTTTCACATTAATAAAAAAATGTGTTTTTGTGACTCTTTAAAAGCAGTGAGGAATCGATTCATGAATCGAACTCTAATTGATGCCAAGTTTCTTTTTCTTTTTTTTGTTGGTCAAGGGAATTAATTATTGTGTAGAGTCGACTGCTTTAAAACTCACAAGTATCAGAGTAATGCACATAAAACTCACATAACACTTTTACATAAAACGTGGTAAAAGACAGGGCAGCGTCAAACACCTTTGCGTTATCAGAATCAGAATCAGAAGGAGCTTTATAACCAACACACACAAGGAATTTGACTTGGCGACAGGAGCTTCCAGTGCAGAAGAAAGTACACACATAGTGCAAACATACATGATAGTGCAGACATTCATAGAATTACACAGTAATGATGAAATAACACAGAAAAGAAAAGAAAGAAAAACAGAAAAATTAAAGGGATAATTCACCCAAAATTTTAAATTACCCCATGATTTACTCACCCTCAAGCCATTAGTTTTATATGATATGACTTTCTTCTTTCAGACGAATACAATCGGAGCTATATAAAAAAATTTCCTGCCTCTTCCAAGCTTTATAATGGCAGTGAATGGCTGTTGATATTCAATAGTCCAATAAAGTGCACCCATCCATCATAAAAAGTGCTCCACTCGGCTCCGGGGGGTTAATAGAGGCATCCTGAAGTGAAAACTATTAAAATTATATTTAAAACTTTATAAACCATAATCTCCAGCTTCCGCTGACTGTCATACGCGTGTTCATGAGCCAGTGGATGACGTTGGATGTAGGCGTAGCGTAAGCTCTGGTGAGAATATGCTAGTCTCGCGAGAACCAAGTTTTGTTTACAGCGAAGGAAAACCAGTCTCCTCGTGGCTTATATTAAAATCCTCCTATATTTTTCTTTACAAATCCTCGTTTTGTACTTCTGATTTGTGACTGGTGTTCCGCATTCATCACTTCTCACCGGAGCTTACGCTACACCTTTGTCCTACGTCATCCGCTGGAGCGCCACTCTCTCGTGCAAAACCAGTCTCCTCGTGGCTTATATTAAAATCCTCCTATATTTTTCTTTACAAATCCTCGTTTTGTACTTCTGATTCGTGACTGGTGTTCCGCATTCATCACTTCCCACCGGAGCTTACGCTACACCTTTGTCCTACGTCATCCGCTGGAGCGCCACTCTCTCGTGAACACGCGTATGACAGTTAGCGGAAGATAGAGATGACAGTTTATAAAGTTTTTAATGTGGATATTTTCTAACAAACACACCGATTTGCTTTAGAAGGCCTTTATTAACCCCTCGGAGCCGTCTGGAGCACTTTTTATGATGGGTGGATGCACTACTGGACTTGTGTTTGACTATGGAATATTAACACATATTCAACACCATAATAAAGCTTGGAAGAGCCAGGACATTTTTTAATATAACTCAGATTACATTCGTCTGAAAGAAGAAAGTCATATACACCTAGGATGGTTTGAAGGTGAGTAAATCATGGGGTAATTTTCATTTTTGGGTGAACTATCTCTTTAAAGAGCAACGATGCTAACGCTAACGGAAGAACTACTGAATGTACATTTAATTAAGAGTTTAAATCCTCTGAAATGAATCACAACATTGCAAATATTTATTTAAATCAAAAAGCATAAAAATCTCGACTAAAACAATGGTATTCAGGGTTACTTAATATTTTATGAACTAAAACCCATGAAGCATTGCATATAATCCAATCAACAAAAGCATTACACTATAAAGCTATTGACTATCTTTTGCTTATTAAAAATGTTAAATATATATCTCAAATAAATGCGGGCATCAACTATTGACTTGATTATGTTATTTCCAGTGCTTCTGTGGGAGGTCTGTGGAGATCTTTTAAAAGTGATTTCAGTTTCCATGGTAACACCGCCCTCTCTGATTGGTGGATCACTCCTCAGGATTATGGGTAGTGTAGTTCTTAAACAGGAATTTGGTTATTTAACACAATTTAAAAGAAAATCTCATTTAAACCTCATTGACAAATTGTACAGGAAATCAGTGATCACAGTTTACAGTGCAAGACTTGAGTTTTGGAACCGACATGAAAGCCTGTGTTTCATATAACTATATATAATGTGTTATAATATAACACATTTTTGGCTCCCTTTTTTTTCAACAAGGCAGAAGCATATTATGTAAGAGGGAAAAAGATTAATATGGGAAAGATCTGGAGTGATTTGTGTCACACATGCCTTCAACAGTGCATCATGTTTCACTTCGAAAAACATGCCTGATAACAGACTTTCACATTTCACCACAATAAAAATGTTGTATGCCAAACAGTTAATTATATTCATATATAATTGAATTTATTCAATTTATTGGAAAAATTACATGATTGACATTTGACAAAATATGGGGTTTATTATATTGGTTATTTATCAAATGTATTTTTTTTATGTTGTGGTATCACTAAATTATTGGATTTTAAATTTTTTTATTGAATGGCAAGTAGTTATTGTGTGAGTGTGATGTTAATATATTCTAAGCCTAATCTTTTGGGGGAGCAGTTGGGGGTTCGGTTCCTTGCTCAAGGGTCTCTCACCTCAGTCGTGGTATAAGGTGGAAGAGAGCGCTGTTCATTCGCTCTCCCCACCGGTACCGAGACTCAAACCTGAGACCTTTGGGTTACAAGTCCGACTCTCTAACCATTAGGCCACGACTGCCCCATTAAATTCTGTGCAGTTTACAGATTTTTTTTTTCAAAATAAAGTGTGTTGAACTGGATTTGAAACAATGTTCTTCATGCACACACTCTTAAACAATTAGGGGATGAAGTCACACTGTTTGTTGTTATGTGCCAAACCATATAACAAATAATTAGAGGCTGAAGTCACACAATGTGGTCCAGTTTGGTAAGATGATATTAACATTGAATGCTGGCACAATTCTTGACCATATGAAGAAGTTCCCCAGGGGAGTCTCGGGAACTGAACTGAGTAAGCAATCGCTGATTTCAGAATTGACATTTGTTTCAGATTAGGTCCGGTTTTGTATTCCTCCCTTTGCATACACATTGTTGATACATTACTTAAGCAAATGCTTAAGCAAACATAACACTCGTAAACACTCTTTTGCGTGACAAGACCTCTTACGTCTAACAGGCAGCTGTTTTACAGTGCGAATTGAACATGTGGTCAAATAAGGTAAATATATGATCAAGAAAACTGTGTTCCACATGCAAACCAGAATCCTCATGTGAAACTAGTAGGGGCTAAAAAAAAGCAGCTATATTTGAAGAACAATTTCTGAGTAAGCTATTTTTTTTTTTAAATATAAAATATACTAAACAAAACCAAGAACGTGCCATTTTGTGTGACAGAAAATAAATACGGAATAAATACAAAAACCAAATATTTATTATTATTGTTTGTTTATGCATTTATTTATTATCCATTTATATATTTTGCGGGACATAGAACAACTTCATGGAGGTTTGAGAGTGGCCTGTATGTGTAAAAATGGTAACATTTTTATCCAGTTTTGTTTAATCGGGCCACCCGCTGCATACTTCATATCCTAAATAGGACAACATATTTGCATTCTAGCTGAAGTACTGAAAGGATGAGTGAATTCTTAAACTCTATCAAACATTTATTGATTTGCATGTTCCCAAATGGTCTCAATGGAGCTACTTTCTGACATTTAGGAATTATTTATAGGCTTTCCTAGAATGGCATACATGACTGGGAGCATGAAATGTATGTGACATGATATATATAATTTTTGAAGCATTTTTAATGTATAAAATGCCTTTTGAGGTTCATTTAAATCATTATACAAAAATTATAAATACATATAAATGTATTATTTTTTTAGTGGATGAACGGTGGGAAGACTAAATTCTGATAACCTCTGCACATATTAATAAAAACCTGTGTATGTGCAAAGGAAGTGTAACTGACTCTAAAGCACAGGACAGATGGTGCGATGCGTTGCGGGATGGTTTGGGGGCGGGGAGGGTATTTACTGCCGTATAATCCGCTCTGATGTCACTGTGTGCCGAAGGAGGGGTCTGAGAGCCGCCGCTTAATCCCAGTGTGTTGATAAGAACAGCCGACGAAGATGAAGGCAAGCCGAGCAGCTCTTCTTCATCGCTTGTTCTAAGAACAGGTGAGTGTTCCGGATGATGCTGTGAGCAGCTGGTTCGCTCCGGCTGTGCGGCAGCAGATCGCACCGGAGCTGCGCCTGCTGATCAGTTCACCGGAGGATGTGTTTGCCACCGCGCAGGCCCGCTACGGCACGAAATAACACGCGTTTAACTTTTATTACCGAGGGAAAGTTTCCAGATTGCACCGGTAAATCATATGTTGGCGTTTAATAGAAAATATCACTAGTTTTTTAATGTTCGAGGCGCCGAAATGTCCAGATGGTGAGTGGTGTCTACCTGACTGCAGCAGTGAATGAATGCATCCACAATCGTTACATTTTGTAAGATGCAATAAAATCAATGCGGTTTCATGTTAAGGCTTTTGGTTTCCGCTTGTTTGGTGGTATTTCCCTGATATTAAGAGGCGAAATGTTTGTAATGCTAGTGTAGAATGCCACAATTTACTGTGAAACTGTAATAATAGATTGAACAGAACATTAGGCCTAGGCTAAATGTATGTAATCTTATGTTAAATACTATTGGGAAAAAATAAATAAATAAAAGAACAACCTTATGATTTACCATGAAAATCTATGTATTGAACAAGACATGCATACTTTAAAATACTGTTAAAATGTTGAAAATAAAATACAGGTTACCTTGTAATTTATTTGCAGTAAAAAAAATAGTGAAAGGTTTCCAAAAGCCATTGCCAGATCCATCTCATTTGATTATATTTTATATTTAAGTCAGTTTATTTTTATAACTTTATGCATGTTGTAGTGTTTTTTAATTCATTTATTTTTATATTTATTAGCTTGAAAAGGCCGGTTTTGATGAACTTTAATTCATCGTGTGGCCTTCTGTTTTACCTGTGTTATTAGTGTTGTTCAGTTTATTTTAAGTACAAAGAAGCTTTTAGTTCTTTAGTTATATTGATATCAGATAATAATTTATACAGGTATGAACTGTAAAATATACAGACGCCAAAAGTTGCCCTATAATGCCTAAAACATTTTCATCATATTATTTTCGGTGAGTTTCTAGCCACTGCTATAACCACAGCTGTCAGGGTTTTTTTTTTAACCATAACAGGATTTTACAGTTGAAGCAGGATTTGCATTTGGATTTTTAAAAAAGAATCCCATCGTACATTAAACTCACTGTGCTTTACTGTACCTGCTGTACGTTAATATTATTATATTATTGTTTGTAATATTATTTACATTAACATTATGTAATTGATGTTCTTTGTCATTTCATACACGGTTATACTAAATAATTGTATATACTAACCTGACAAATTTATTGGTGTTTTTAAATTATTATTATCATTTTTATTTCACTTTTGTTTGTATTAGTGTATAATGCAGTTCTACTTTTTGCCATCTGAACGTGAGCGACACCACCTGCCACCGGAACTGCAGGGTGACTCTAATATGCATGCATGCTCTAAGTTGTAAACAATACAAAGAGGTTGCATGGTGAAAGTGAAGATCTCTGTTTAAATAGGGAGGTAAATCCCCTGGCTTTGGGTTTTTATGGGAGGTTTGACAGATGAATCTGCTGAGTATACAGCATGACGGCTGCCCACAGTGAGGCCATCTGTGACAGCGCCACTGTCATAAACCATGTCTCTGTGCAGAAAAACAAATGCAACGTGTTCCACTGTCATTATACAGACACATATAAGAGTCTCATAGCTTGTTAAGACATTAAGTGCATTTATAGTTTACACTGATATCTGTTAGATCACGGTATTAACATTTTTTTGGACATGATACTATGGTATTGTCATGTTTTTGTTTTTTTTCTGCTTCCCATATAACATGTTTTCCCACATATATTGTTGGGTGTCATTCAGGCTGTTCAGCAGCATCTAGACAATGAGCAGTGAGTGGGCGGAGCCATGAGCCATAGGGAGGAGCCAGAGGAGGCAGGTCTCAGAGGTCCTCCCCCTCATCGCGGCAAGCACCCCAATGGGACTCCTCTAGAGGGAAGTCGACCCAGATGGAGGCCATGCCAGCTTCACAATCCGGATGCAGAAGGCCAAGGCCACCACCATCAACACTATCATCACCAAGCCAACCAGCACACTTCTGGATCTAGCCGAGGTCCACCACGTCACCGTAGACAGCATGCTCCCGGTGAAGCACATCGCAGGCGGGCTGAAAGCGGAGATACAGAAGCTAGAGCTGGCCAGCAGCCCAAACCGGAGGTGTCAAGACACCATCGAAGTAGTGAGAGACTCCATCAGCACAGATATAGACAACAGCACAAAGAAGAACAAGAAGAAGAACAGGTGGTCAAAACTCCTTCAAAAGAACAAACTTCAGAGCCATTATCTCCAGAAGATTGCTCTCAAGATTGGCTGACTCCTTCTCCTCAGGATGAACCAATCATTGATGGACTGGATGGAAACTGTCCAGATCTGTCCCATTCATCTAATACACAGGTTGATCGTGATCCAGAATCTTCAATGGAACAGGTGGAGGAGAAGGTTCAATGTGAAGAATCAAAGTTAGGCGAAGAGGATCTGGTGAAAGAGAACCAAGAAGAGAACTATTTCAGAGAAACTCCCGAGCAGGACTATGCTCCTCCTAAGATTGCTTCAAAAAGTCGGCCTGAAAGTAAAAGAGCCAGTCCGCTAAGAGTAGACGTTCCACCATTCGCCACATCTCCTCACCAGATGATGAACAAACCTTTTTTCCAGTCTCCACGGACCTTCCCTGAGACTCTTCGAAGCCACAACTCGGATCCAAAGTCCTACCCTGCTCATTTTAACACCGGATATGCTCATACGAACAAGGATAAAGGGTTTGAGAGTGCCATGTCCCATGTTGAAGACCACCAAGAAGATCTCTCAGACTCTAGTCCTGAAGCCTGCACTGATTCTTACCCACAACTAAGCCCAGATTCTCACCTTGAAGAGAGTCCAACAGAATATCAGACAGAATCATACCTAACAGATCCTCCTCCAGCCCTTGAGGGACCTCAAACGTACGAGAGGAACCAGAGCGTGACCACGGATGAGTGTGATCACCAGTGCGACCCACAGGAACACATCGGTCAGTTTAGTTCAGTGGGCTCCAGGCTGCACCACTACGATGAACAGTCAGGAGATGAAGCCGAAAGCTCAGGGAGAGTCAGAGCCCAAGTCAGGAAGACGTCAAGCTCGACTAACCTTTCTCAAGAAGTTCATCCTCACGAGGAGACTTCGGAAACTACTCAGCTTTCACCTGATTTACAGGTAGAAGAGATGGAAAGACCTGACAAGGCGTCCACTCCAGCCCCGGATCAAATAACAGAGTCTTGCAGAGCTACAGGAGACGCTGTCTCTTTGGCCATCAAGGATATTAAGGAAGCTATCGAGGAGGTGAAGACCAAGACGGTGCGTTCGCCCTACACGCCTGACAAGATCACAGAGCCCGTGTGGGTGATGAGACAGGATTTGAGCCCCGTTGAGGAGAACCATCCTCAGCTACAGCCTCAGACTCACTCATATCCACAGTCACCGTGTCAGCTATCACAGTCTTCTTCACAGTATGCGGTGAGTGAGCTGTCCGGCATAATTACCACAAACTCTTGCGGTGAAGTTCCTTATAAAAGTTTATTTTAAATAGGCCACAGTTAGACCTTTTGTAGAATGACGCCAACATTTTTATAGTTTTTATTCTACAAGCACAGACATGAAGTAAATTAGTTTTTGTGGCAAATATTCTAAAGAAATGTATCAAACGGAGAGTTCCGGTCCTTGATTCTGATTGGCTGAGCCACGTTCGAAGCTGTTGTAAATTACTCTACAAACACACGCCTTTGTTTACTTTGTGTGTTGCTCGGCGACTTTGTTGCAACCACAACTGTTTCTGATATCATTACACTTTATTTGCTCTGTTTTATTTTGTGAAACCTAACTACGTATATAGAATAACTGTTTTATAAAAGCAATAACCCCCGTGAATAAATTCACTGTAAACCACGGCTTCTTGGGGCTTATTGCTTTAACTTGAATACCAGGTTTTCTGCAGCCATGGAAAAACCCGTAAATGACTGAAAATTATAAAAATTTCCAGGAAAAGTCACGCAGTTACACTTAGCTTTATTTAAAAATATTTCAGCTGCTAGAAATTGCTTTTCTTGAGTGGAGTTGCTGTAATTTTTTAAATAATAAAATAATAACCTTATACAGTAATCATGAACGACAGGAAAAGTCATGGAAGTTGATTAGTCAACATAAGGTGTACAGTAGGAACAGAAGCCACGGAATAAATGATTTTACACATAATTTGATTCTAAATTTGATCTAAATTCTTACAACTCATCAAGTGATTAAAATAATGTATTCACCATAGACTGTGTAAAAACATGGACGTAGTGTCCGTGGCGTCACCCGTAGGTTTCTGAAGAGCATTTTTTAAGCCCAAAGTGGGCGGAGTCAGCTGTCGCCATCTTGGCAGCGCGTCACTCTCGGATAATTAAAAATGGGCAGAGAGGAGGGATGTGGGTGGAGCTGGTTGCTGAAACCACACCCACCGAGCTCGACGGGGTGACAGCAGCGGCAATCCACCTGCCACTCAAGTGGCCACGCCCTTAATTATGCAGAACTTTAAGGCTTAATATAATTTAAACGGATGAGTTATAAAAAAATTCACCCCCCTCACAGTTGTCATGAAGGGCAAAATTAGCTATATAGACCAAAACCACTTTTTGTACCAGGCTGTAAACATGTTTTTCTGCTGTAAAGTTGGGCATTTTAACATGGCCTCTAGCGGCCAGTCGATGAATTGCAGTTTAAGTCGCTTCCGTGTTGGTTTCAAGAGAGAGAGCGGAAGGTTGCCGCTTGGTATTTACATAAAAATTTTTGAAGAACAAGTGTGATATTAATGCAGCATTTGATATTATTTGAATAGCAGCGGTTCCCTTCATTTTTTACAGGCTCCAATTCAAGACGCTGAACTTCCTTTGGGAGCAGAATCCTCTGGAGTCCATCATCAGGACCAGGATCTAGACGTCAGTCCCAGTGTGCCAAGTGAAGAGGTGATTTATTATATTTGACTCGCAGTTGATGCATTTATTATTTATTTTTTATACTTAATTGTTACACTTTTACTGTAATTGTAACAATACTGAGTTTTTGGTTTGCAGACGAGGAGAAATTTGGCCTCTTTCCCTACATATGTAGATGGTAAGTTTAAGGAAACCGGGCTCTTATGATAATGGTCGAATAAGACTCATAAGGAATTTATTATCCTGCATAATCTTGTAACATTGTAAGCCATCTTCTGTCTAACGATCTGTGTATCTCTCTCTCTCTCTCTCTCTCTCTCTCTCTCTCTCTCTATCTCTGATCCCCCCTCCTGCTCCTAAAACAGGGCAAGAGATGGAATTTTCTCCATTTCAGTACCCAAAGCAGGGGCAGAGGGTGTCAAACTCATTTTTGTTTTTAGCTTGCCCCATATACCACAGAAATGAAACAATCAAAATGTGTGTGTGTGAGACTTAGCTCTGCCATACTTGACAGTGTGTAGAAAAAGAAAAAAAGATATATATTATTTAAAATGCTATTTAAAATATTATATATACATATTGTATACGTATTGTAATATGTGCAAATATGTGTTTTTAGGACTTTTTTTGATGTTTTCAGGGCAAGCACATTTTCCCTGGAATTTTTATTACCATTATGCAAAAATTTGTAAATGAATGGATAATATGTGTTCTATTAGTATTCTTTCAATGGTAAAACATTTGTATACGATATATTTGTTGTTTTGCCTTTTTTCTGATTTAAATAACAAAATAAAAATAAAAAATACACTTTATACCAAAACTGTGATTTTCGATTCTTGTGAGAATGAGAATTACAAACACAAATATAAAACATTCATAGAGATTCCACTGATTTGCATCTTAAAATGAATGCACGATAACAGGTTTAATGTTCTGTTGTGTTTATGGTCCGCCTGTTTCCACAGTTCCCGGCCCATGTGACTCTGAGGATTTGATTGACGGCATCATTTTTGCCGCAAACTACCTGGGTTCCACCCAGCTGCTGTCAGAGAGGACGCCCACGAAGAGCGCACGCATGCAGCAGGCCCAGGAGGCCATGAGCCGCGTCCGGGTGAGCAACACACCCGTATATAGACTGGGGACGCCGGAGTTTCCTCTGGTGTACTAATTATTTGATGTCCCTGTCTGCTCTCCTTTTACTGCGTGCTCAAACATGTACACAGCAACACCTCTCTCAGTCAGTAACATCACGATTCATCTAAGGTTATGTGAGGTTATGGATGAAAAACATGTCACAAACATCTCTGGATATCTAGCATCCATGTGCTAACAAACAAATCTGAGTGACAGTTAGATGATTCTGAGAGTCAGGTTTTGTCTCTGGGGCCGCTGATGTCATTCTGATCACAGCCCAACTTTTGATAGTGTTTCCCACAAAGCTTCAGCCTATCACAATACCAACCCCCCGTCCCCCCCATTGCCCACCTTCAGCCAAATGATCCTGTTTTATTTCATCTGGGCGTATCCTCCATCTCCAAACCAATCGCGTTGTGTCTGAGACGCCCACCATGCCATTTTATGTTTGTAGGCTTTATTTGACCGTTCTCTGTTTTTATTTGTCCCTTGTCGAGCAGACAGCCCAGACACAGGCCAAAATCAGAAATAAGGTACGCTATTTGTTCCTGTATACGTGCGGGTCTTTTGTACGTTTGGTATTTGCAGTGTTATGTATTTTTCGCTGTTCTTTTTCTTTTGACAGGCATATTTCTGATTACAAGGAGCAAGGAATTCAAATCTTAACAGCATCTCTAATGCTGAACACTTTGACGAGTGACTAGAGAGTGGTGTATATGCTAGTACAGAAAGTGATGTGCTATTTTAAGAGTAATAACTGTGTGTCTTCCTCTACAGTATCAGCAGGGCACTGAGAGTGGGCCGCCGGCCAGCACAGAAGTGGACCTCTTTATATCGACGCAGAGGATCAAAGTGCTCAGCGCTTACACACAGGTGCTCAACACTCTTCGAATCACTTTCATGCTGGTCTCACTTTGAATTTGCTGTTTAAAAATACACGAGAGCAGAGCTTCAGGTGTCTTGTGCTGGACAGGCTTGTCACTAAAGACGCAGTCTGGTCTAGAACTGCCACTCAGACAGTCTGACCGACGTCATGTAAAGCCACTCACTACTGCATGCTGTTTACATTTCAAGTTTCGTTTTAAAATTTATGAACTAAAATGTATTTTAATATTTCTATTGAAGAATTAAGTAAAAAATGTCAGGGTGATACAAATGTCCTGATATCATAATGAAGAAACACAAAATTTGACCAAAATAATACAATTCTTTAAGAGAAAACCTTAGTAGTTTGTCATAATCTTTTATCATTATTTATAAATCAAACACTGCTTGTTAATAATATATATGTATACTGCCAAGTCATCTGATGCAACAAACATGCAGAAAAAACATAATACAGGAAGTGATGTCATAGAGAGGGACTGCTGAAGACCCTCATCATGGATGCGTGTCAACATCAGTAAGTTTGTGGTGCAACTGCCAAAATGTATAATATTTACGAATGAATAATTAATGATATTTGTAAAAAATGCATGTTACATTCAAAATTTTAATTAAAACCAAATATTTTCCAAAACAATATGAAGCCAAGATGAATACAGAGTGCACATTTCTAAGAACTCGTCACGTGTTTTAAACTAGATTTTTGTTTTTATTTGTTGTGGACTCTTGTCTTTGACCCAAATATGCAGTTACAGGAATAATCCTCAATCATTTTGATCAAATGTTTGGCACTTTAGAAAAACCAAATCGTCCGTCTTCATCTTGGCAGGACACCATGATGGACCATCCGCTGAGGACCATCTCGTACATCGCTGACATCGGGAACATGGTTGTGCTGATGGCTCGCAGGAAGATGATTCGCTCCCAGAGCGCACAGGAGAACTTAGACGCAGCAGAGACGCAGCACACAAACCCAGCGCGGGACGACTGCCGCCAGTACAGGATGATCTGCCACGTGTTTGAGTCAGAAGATGTAAGCGTAAGAACACCATGCACTTAATGCCAGAATGCAAATTCTTGATTGTTTCTTGTATTTCCTCTCTCTGCCAGGCTCAGCTGATTGCTCAGTCCATCGGTCAGGCCTTCAGCGTTGCGTATCAGGAGTTTCTGAGAGCCAATGGCATCGATCCAGAGGACCTGAGCCAGAGAGAGTACAGCGACCTGCTCAACACTCAGGACATGTACAACGACGACCTCATTCACTTCTCCAAGTCTGAAAACTGCAGAGATGTAAGTTAACCAGTGGCCACAAAGTGACTGTAGCTGAGTAAGTGTTTTTTCTGTTTCCCATTCTTTTCCAATTTGGGTTTTCCAATGGCCAAATCTTTATTTAAAAGACTATTACAGCCGTTTAAAATGTGTGTGTACAGCCCTGCAAAGTAGCAACGGTTACAGTATTTATTTGTTGCTAAGCCAAAGCCTGCAACTAGACTGTTTGAAAATCATGTTCTTTGAAATATTACGTTTTAAATTAATATATTTTAAGATAACTGGGGGAATTCTGGTAATATCAGTCAGGTTTGGTGTGCCTCTTATTAAATCATACATATAAAATTATAAAGATTAATTTATTAATTAGAGTTCTGTTTAACGTTTAACGTTCAACGCTAAAGGGTTGAATATTAGTTCTAAAATGGCTAAGATAGGAAATATCACACTACATATTACTAGGGGTGTGCGATATTGACAAAAATAATATCTCTATATTTTCTGGTATTTTATCGATGACGATATTTTGCTGGCACCTTAAGGACTGCCGAAGACAGCTGACTCATAATGTTTTTAATATTCGTCATATTCTGTGTGGTGGTTAGTTCATACTAATAGAAATTAATCTTTTATAAACATTAACCATAAACCATAAACATTTTATGGGCATTTTTACCTTTATAAAGCCATTTTTTCTAGAAGTGTCCATTATCTTTTGAGTCAAATTCTTACATTTAATCAGGGAATTAGAATAATAAGACATTTGGGCTGTTACCAAGCAAATTAAATCAACACAGAAGCTGCATCTGAAGTGGCATTTAGATGTATTTACACACATGTATTTTGTTTAATGCAAAATGAATGCATTTAACCTGCAATTACAAATACATAAATAATGTTTTGATATATTAAAAATAAAACGTTTAATACTGATATTTGAAATGATATAAAACATGAAAAAAATCTATTAAAAAAAAAGAAAAAAATGAAATTTGAAATTAAAACCGCCAGCAGGTGGGAGCAAATCACTGTTAATAAGTGAGTCATAGCAAATGGCTGCAATATAACAAAGAGTGAAAAATTTAAGGGGGTCTGAATACTTTCCGTACCCACTGTATATACATACATATATACATACATATAACTACAGAACATGTTTCTTAGAATAAACAGTGTATATCCCAGCTAACAGGGAACGTTCTTAGAACTTTCTGGCAAGGTTTTCTCAAAGCTATGAGCAAACGTTCTCCAGAAACATTAATAGAATGCTTTTTCAAAGTTATTTGGTCTTTAATAACGTTCTCAAAATATTTTAGGTGGATGTTCGTCTAACATTTTTTAAATGTTACTACTTGTTTCAGAACATTTAGTGAACATAAAAGTAACATTCCCATAATGTTTGCAAAATTATAAAACGTTGTTAAACATTATAAAATGTTTGCATAACTAGGATTTTTTTTTTTTTTACATTTTAAAACTGGATGTTTTAAACATTCATATGTAACATAAGTAAGTAACATTCTTAGAACACATTTCTGTTAACTGTGGTATTAGGCAATGCTAATTTAATATAACAAAACTACTAAAATTATGATCATGATTGTTTGTTTTAATTTTTAGCATAGAGATTTCATGCACATTGCAAAATTTATGAAATCTTAATTTATGAAATCTAATTAATAATTGGGAATTAAGGCCAAGACAAAGGCTGGGTTAAGTTAAAAACAAACAAACAAAATGTAATTGAATAAATCTGATTGAAAAACAAATTGAATAATAAATGGACAGTTAAATTAAGTCTCCACCCCTTAACTGTCATCCCCATTTTTTTAAATAGGCATGCAGGTGCACTATCCAAACTTAAATTGTTGTAATTTATGAACACTTTGGAATACAGACATAAGGTCGGTCTCTTTTTAAAGAAGAAAATCAGCAAATTATAGAATTTTTTCTAAAAATGTAAGTATCAAAAAGTTATAGTAATTTAAATTTACTGTAAAGAAAATGCACTATATTCATTTTATTTTATTTTATATATAATAAATATTTTACGTATCAGGTTAGGGGTGTGCGATATTGACAAAAAATAATATCTCGATATTTTATGTGATTTTATCGATAACGATAATTAGACGATATTTTGCGGAGTGAGTTATTGTGCTGGTACCTTAAGGACTGCCGAAGACAGCTGACTCATAATGTTTTTAATATTCGTCATATTCTGTGTGGTGGTTAGTTCATACTAATAGAAATTAATCTTTTATAAACATTAACCATAAACCATAAACATTTTATGGGCATTTTTACCTTTATAAAGCCATTTTTTCTAGAAGTGTCCATTATCTTTTGAGTCAAATTCTTACATTTAATCAGGGAATTAGAATAATAAGACATTTGGGCTGTTACCAAGCAAATTAAATCAACACAGAAGCTGCATCTGAAGTGGCATTTAGATGTATTTACACACATGTATTTTGTTTAATGCAAGACATGAATGCATTTAACCTGCAATTACAAATACATAAATAATGTTTTGATATATTAAAAATAAAACGTTTAATACTGATATTTGAAATGATATAAAACATGAAAAAAATCTATTAAAAAAAAAGAAAAAAATGAAATTTGAAATTAAAACCGCCAGCAGGTGGGAGCAAATCACTGTTAATAAGTGAGTCGTTGCGATTGAACCGAATCATTTAAACGGCTGATTCATTCAGGAACGAAACACCGTCATGTTGCTCAGAGACACAAAACAGCATTGTGGCTGTATTCGGAATGACTTTTGTTGGTGAAATAGAGCAAAAACAAGCAATATGGTGTCTAAAACGTAAGTCTCTTAATTAACTTATTGTTTATTGAATTCAATGTCACAATGTCACATATGGTAATTTTTGGAGAAAAACGTCACTCTTTGTGTGAAATTGAATAACTATATGAAGTGGTATAAATATATAAATTTTCTGCCATCATGTCTTGAATTTGTGATCATTCTAAATGCATTTTAATAGACTGAATCATGCAGTGAAAGAACGCACTCTAAATGCACACGCACTAGTCTAGACTTCACGTAATGTATGCGTACGCTCTGAAGGGATGTTTTGAATGGTTTTTGCAAAATACTCGATAATGTCAAATCGCACATCGTTAAAACAACAATTACGATATTATCACAGACGATATATA
>NW_015505531.1:885288-940695 GCF_001515645.1 Sinocyclocheilus grahami
TTAATAAGTGAGTCGTTGCGATTGAACCGAATCATTTAAACGGCTGATTCATTCAGGAACGAAACACCGTCATGTTGCTCAGAGACACAAAACAGCATTGTGGCTGTATTCGGAATGACTTTTGTTGGTGAAATAGAGCAAAAACAAGCAATACGGTGTCTAAAACGTAAGTCTCTTAATTAACTTATTGTTTATTGAATTCAATGTCACATTTGTAATCATGGTAATTTTTGGAGAAAAACGTCACTCTTTGTGTGAAATTGAATAACTATATGAAGTGGTATAAATATATAAATTTTCTGCCATCATGTCTTGAATTTGTGATCATTCTAAATGCATTTTAATAGACTGAATCATGCAGTGAAAGAACGCACTCTAAATGCACACGCACTAGTCTAGACTTCACGTAATGTATGCGTACGCTCTGAAGGGATGTTTTGAATGGTTTTTGCAAAATACTCGATAATGTCAAATCGCACATCGTTAAAACAACAATTACGATATTATCGCAGACGATATATATCGCACACCCCTACATATTACTCAGTCAAAATTTTTGCCAAGAAAAAAAATCTGTACATTTTTTAAATAAGAAGTTAAAAGAAATAAGAAATTAGCCCACAAATTACTCACCCTCAAGTCATCCTAGGTGTATATGACTTTCTTCTTTCAGACGAATCCAGTCGGAGTTATATTAAAAATTGTGTTTGATCTTTCAAGCTGTTTCATGGCACTCATTACTCAGTCAAAATTTTTGCCAAGAAAAAAAATCTGTACATTTTTTAAATAAGAAGTTAAAAGAAATAAGAAATTAGCCCACAAATTACTCACCCTCAAGTCATCCTAGGTGTATATGACTTTCTTCTTTCAGACGAATCCAGTCGGAGTTATATTAAAAATTGTGTTTGATCTTTCAAGCTGTTTCATGGCAGTCAGCGGGTGTTGCAGTGCTTCAGTCCAAAAGAAGTTAAATAAAAAGCGCCCATCCATAAAAAAAGTGTCTCACACGGCTCCGGGGGGTGAACAAAGGCCTTCTGTAGCGAATCGATGCATTTTTGTAAGAAAAATATCCATATTCAAAACATAATAATCAGCTTGCGCCAACAGTTGTACACGGAAGCAGCTTCGGGCGGATGACGTATGAGTTCAGTGCTGCGCAAGCGCCTGTGAGTCTCGTGAAAACCACCGTTTGTTTACAGGAGCAAAGGAAGCAAAGTTTTCTTACTTTAGCAAAGGAAAACCAGTCTCCTCTCGGCTTATATCGAAATCCTCCGACATTTTGAGGGCTAATTTTCATTTTTGGGTGAACTAACCCTTTAAGCTTTGGAAAAGTTAAAGCCCAGTTTGAGCATAATAAGTGAAAAACATACCTTGATTGAAATGTGGTAAACCACTTGATAAATATGATACCAGGAATATCAAACCATTTTTAAGGTAGAAATATGTACAGGACAACAGAAATTAGGGACAAAAATAGATTCTACATTTGACCATAATATGCATAAATATCATTTATTTATTTATTTAATTTTGGTAAAATGCAGGTAAAACTGGACTTTTTGCAGTGGTTACAAATGATGATGATGCAAACTGGCTGATATTCCAAAGAAAAACACATTTTTGGTTACACTTTATTTTAAGGTGCTCTTGTTACAGTGTAAGTACTGAGTAATATTAATTAACTACATGTACTTACTATATGGTTAGGGTTTGGCTTAGGGTTACTTGCATTTAATTATGCATAATTAATTGTTATTATAATAGTCAGTGCATGTAACGTGTAACAAGGACACCTTAAAATAAAGTGTTACCAAATGTTTTTAATAGAATGATTATTTTACTTAAAAATAAATTTTGCCGTGCACACTAATAACTAAAACTATCAAATAATATGACTAAGTTTATTATTTATGCTTTTACCTGTAATTATATCAGTAAAGAGTCACGGGGACGCAATTGGGACACAAATCGGACACAAATGGCTTCGTCTTCTGTACATTCTTCAGCACCTTCACTAAATAAAATCACTGCTTGAGTACATTTAGTGACATGACATGTGGCCAAGTATGGTGACCCATACTCGGAATTAGTATTGGTTTACCTATCCAAAGTGCACACACACACAGCAGTGAACACACACACACCGTGAACACACACCCGGAGCAGTGGGCAGCCATTTATGCTGCGGCGCCCGGGGAGCAGTTGGGGTTCGGTGCCTTTCTCAAAGGCACCTCAGTCGTGGTATTGAAGGTGGAAGAGAGCGCTGTACATTCACTCCCCCCACCTACAATCCCTGCCGGTACGAGACTCGAACCCACAACCTTTGGGTTATGAGTCCGACTCTCTAACCATTAGGCCACGACTTCCCCAAAAAAAGCAGTATTCTGTGAGCACACTGCATCAGTATGTTGGATGTGTTTGTGTCAGGTGTACATTGAGAAGCAGAAAGGGGAGATTCTGGGTGTGGTAATCGTGGAGTCCGGCTGGGGCTCCATCCTTCCCACCGTCATCATCGCCAGCCTGATGCACGGCGGACCCGCGGCCAAGTCTGGAAGACTGAACATCGGCGATCAGATCATGACCGTCAACGGCACCAGTCTGGTGGGACTGCCGCTCTCCACATGTCAGAGCATCATTAAAGTAGGACTCATTTCTTTTACCTTGTACATTTATAATATGTTTTATTAAAGGGGTCATCGGATTCCCATTTTCCACAAGTTGATATGATTCTTTAGTGTCTTAATGAAAAGTCAGTAACATAGTTTGGTTAAAATTTCTCAATGGTAGTGTAAAAAACACCTTTGGGATTGCCTTGTTCACAAATGGTACCTGTTCTGTGTTCAGGGGCTGAAGGCTCAATCCAGGATCAAGTTGAACATCGTCAGGTGTCCTCCTGTGACCATGGTGCTCATTCGCCGACCAGACCTGCGCTATCAGCTGGGTTTCAGTGTACAGAATGGCATTGTGGGTATTCACATCTAAACATCAGAAATGGGTTGTCAGTTTCTGTCATGTTTTACAAGCTACTAACAGAGTTTGTGTTTTGTTCAGATCTGTAGTCTGATGCGAGGGGGGATCGCAGAGAGAGGAGGGGTCCGCGTCGGCCATCGCATCATCGAGATCAACAGTCAGAGCGTGGTGGCCACAGCTCACGAGAAGATCGTTCACATCCTGTCAAACGCTGTGGGAGAGGTAAAGATCCGCCTGTGTCAGGAGCTGCTTGTTCAGTGAATCAGTTCATTCACATGATTCAATTAAAAAAACTAGATGAAAAAATGTAAATATTAAGATCAGTCATAATTCAGTAGTCTAATTCAGAAGTCTGAAAGACATTTTACATCATTCATTTTTGTTGCCAATATTTTATTACTTCAAAAAATTATTAAAGGACAAATAATGGCAAATGCTGCTGTTTTTGAATCAGTTTTATAAATCAAAGAATGTTTTTGTTCTATTAGATTATGCACGTTTTCAACGCTAATTGAGATCATGATTTCATTAAATTTGATTTCGGATAGTTTCAACTCTAAATTCTGGATGAGCCATGATGAACACATATCTGTGATTCATATACAGTGGGTACGGAAAGTATTCAGACCCCCTTAAATTTTTCACTCTCACAGCCATTTGCTAAAATCATTTACTTTCCGTACCCACTGTAAATGTGCATATTATATATACAGTTAGTTGCTATGTTGCTTGGCAACTGTAAATTACTGTTGAACTGTATGGAAGAGCCTTATTAATAGAGTTCAAAATATATTCCATATTGGTTGGCTTTCATCATATTTCTATTACTGCCATTTTATAACAGTAGTACAGCACCTCATGCTGTGCTTTATTGCGATTTTACAACAAACAACAAGGTTTTATATAATTAAAAATATATTTTTGCTTCATTTAGATCATTGAGATACTGTTTTAGTTTTAGTAATTTTTTTTGTATTTAAAAAAAAATTATTTTATTATTATTGTTTTTAAGTTTTAGCAATTTTGTTGCATTTATGCCATATTTAGTCGTTTAAAAAAAAACATTATATAGTTTTTATTCATTTCAAGATTAGAAATGTTGCTCTGGCAACTAGATGAAATAAAATAAGTTAAAGTTTTTTAAAATGTATATTATTTCCAGTAACAAAATTGATATATATATATATATATATTTTAGAGTTTTAGGGTTTTAGGTGTTTACACAACAGCATACTGAAAACGGAAAAGTTTTTCCTTTGTATTTTAGAAGAGTTTCATGCACAGACGACAACATTGTCAGAATGATCACCGTTCACACAGATCTGCGAAACGACTAAAAGCGCTGTATTATTCATGCCAGGCCAGTAGTTGGCGACGTCACTTTGAAAAGAATCATTTTCAAAAACTTGCACTTTTAAACCAGTTTTTATAAGTTTGCATTTTCAGGCCCTCAAAACCGTTGTCATGTAAATGAACGGCCAAAGCGCATACACATTTTAAATAAACATGGTGTCGTGTTAACTATAATAAACCTGGCTGTTTTTGATGGCAGGCTTTGCTGATAGCATGTTGCTAAGCTAATTGCTAATAATCTTAAAAATATGATGCACACATGAACGGTGATCCAGTGATGAATACTGTAATATGTTGTTTTCGTCAGATCCATATGAAGACTATGCCTGCAGCCATGTACCGCCTGCTCACGGCCCAGGAACAACCCGTCTACATCTGACACTCTGCAGGGCTACAACACCATCACCTCCACATCAGCTGATCCAGAGTTATTATTTATTGAAAGATTAATATAACTGTTTACAGATTTATTTAACTGGATGAATTTATTTATTACACATTAGTGCAGAAACCAAACCATTCCAGCACCATATGACCTGCCTTAATCTCTCTGGTCTGACTGATCTCTGAACGCGGCATTAGTACCAAAGAGAAGTGAATGGAGATCAATCATGCGCCCGACACACGACTGGACCTAAACTATCACAGAGATCAATGGCACTGAGCACAGTAATACAGGATTCAGTCGAACTCTTACTGACACAGATCTGATGTATGAGCTCTACTGTAGTCATCAGTCAACTCAAAGTAAAGGAATCAATGAACTAAATATTTACACTGGTATGTTTTCATTAAAGTTGTACATTTTCTATAGAACACATTTATATATGTTTTGACCCAAGGTCTCTAGATTAAAGTGATAATCTGACTTTACTTTCATTTCTGGTTAATCTGCTCTTAAATAAAAGCATTCGGCGGGTCTCACTAAGTTCAACACTGTTGTGGGTTTAGCAGAAAACAACAGCAGTCACAAGTAAAGTAACTTATGTAATGTAGGAAACATTGTACAATTTTAAATGTAGCATTCGGAGAGTCCAAAACGCAGAAAAAGCAGTACTCTAGCCTTCAGTGTCACATGATCCTTCAGAAATCATTCTAAAAAACATTTCTGATCATCAGTAAACGCATTCATTTCTGTAGACAGCAATGTACATTTGCAACCATTTAGATTGCAGAACTTTTGTAGATAAATATAAAAGCACAATTAATAATAATAACAGTAATTACTATAAAATATTGTAGAGACGGACATTAAAAAAAATCTATCAGAATCGGTTAATTTCTGCTCTAGATATGGTTTGGGTTATTGATAGAAATAGTGAGACAAGCATGAATAACGACAAGCAAAAGTAACATCAAAAGTCAGGTTTATTGATTTGTCTTTAAAAATCCCACAACTCTGTTTTATTAGTGGTTAAACCCAACGCACTGATCACAGACACACACCAATAGTGTGAACATTACACATGACCTTCTTATATTCTCAGAGAATCAATATAAAAACTGATGTGAAGCCAGTTTTTAACATAATTAGAGCATAGTAATATATGGTTAATACATGTTTGATCAATGACATTAAGGCACTCCAGCAAATGTTTTGGAAAATAACATTTAAACCAATTTCACTTTTGGTTTATGGCAAACTTCAGCAGTGTAAATGAGGAAAGTGTAACGTTAACTCCATCTAGAAGCATTGTGGGGGAAAAAAAACACTACAGGCAGACATGAAATATACACTGAAATTTCATATAAAAACATTGCAGGTATAAAAAGATGCTGTTTTATAAATGGCATGTATATACGGCATGCGTGTTTGTGGCTAACACTATCTCTTGTGCTTTATCTGTGGTTCATGTCAGTCCCTCTTACTCACACAACAACTAGAAGCACATTCATTTGCTTTATAACGACATGCACAGGAAACATCCCAACACAGACGGACGCAGTGAAGAGACTCGGCTACTTCTGCTCTGATAGTTTTTGGGAGATTGGGTGTTAGAGTTCAGTATCGTTGTATTTCTGGGCACTGTAGTAGCCTCTGCGGGTTTGGTCTGCCAGCTGGCGTCGATACTCCTCTTCATCATCATCATCATCGGCGTGGTGGTGAGAGCGGCTCTCTGAATACGGCGGTTTGGAGGAGCTCTGGGACTCAGCGTTTGAGCTGGAGCTGAAGGGAACAGAGCCATTACTGACGGGTTGTGTGCGCGCTCATGGCCGACAGGTACGACATACGGTCATCATGGAGATCCAGGTCCTCCTCAGACCCATCAAGCTGAAACGATATACAGAAAACCTCTGATGATGTGTAATTTCACTTGTAAATTAAGACTGGCAAAGCATTGCTTAAGGAGATGAAGAACTATGAAACAAAGCAGTTGTGTATAATTGATATGTATAAATGCTGACCTTGCTTTCACAGACCCAGACAGCTTTATCTTGTTGTTCTCGTATGGCATCCTTGAGACTTCCATACCAGGCATCATGGGAAGAGCTCAGATCAATGGTAGCTGGACAAGGAAGCGTAATTTAGACATTTATAACTTTATTTATTTTTTAAGGAATATAATTTTTTTTAATCTGAGCGTAAACCTGTTGTGTAGCACTTTGTTGGCCAAAAACAATAATAATAAAAAATAGATACATTTTCATTTGAGTACATTTTAAAATATTAATTGAATTATTACTGCATTGAATTGAATTGCAATTTAATGTTTTATGCATTCGTTTGATTACCTCTATTTTTGATCATTAAAAAAAAAACTGTATTAATTCATAAATCCAGAAAAATTAAACATAAAACCCAGAATGACTGAAAAATGTTAATATTTTATAGGGCACCATTTTTGTAAAAATTTTAATAAATTCAGTTGTTAAAGTTTCATGAATTCAATTGATTAGACATGCTTTATGATTAATAAAGTGTAATTAAACCATTAAAATGCAATGATGACAAAAAAAAGGAAAACATGCAATTTGGAAAAAATAAAACTAATTTCATGGTGCCCTATCTTTTCTTAAACTTGTAATAAATTGTTATTAAATGGATTTAAATTAATTAGACCTAACATTTAATTGAACCATCAACATAGAATACAAAAAAAAAATAAAAATTTTATCAAAAAGCAAAAAACAGAATCTGGAAAAATAAAACGGAAAACAGAATTTGAAATAAATAAATAAATAAATAAAATAAGAACTTGGTAAAGAATAAAATGGATCTTATATGGTTGTAATTTCTACATTATCTGAGGAAAGACTCATCAGACTAACCAGTGAACAGGTGGGAGCAGGTTTTCCGCAGTTTAACTGCTTGTTCGTAAAGCTTGCGTGAACTGCGGTTAGAGCCGGGAGCCAGGCGGTTTCTCATGGTCTTCACCCCCTGCTTACTGTCTGGGTTGAGGAAAATGACGATGGGATACCACTGGGTGTAGTTTAGGGTGTCTACGGCCTTCGGGGTGACATCGAGCAGAGCGTGTCTATCCTAGGAATGAGAAAATAATATTCTTAGATATTTATGAATTGTTGTTATGTACACTCATTCAGAAGGGTGATTGTGGACTGTTTACCTGCTCGATGATCTGACGGATAATATTCAGTCTCACAACACCAGACGACTTCTCTGAGCCCGCGTCTTTCGGTTCTGTCTCTGTCATGGGAAAAACACCGATCAAACGCCTCATTCACACATACACATCACTATATCTGAAGAGATCTTTCATAAAAGTTGTGAATGGTTTACTTGCTATGATAAACTCATCTGGAAGATCATTGCCAAGTTTTTCATTGGCTGCATCTGAAATAGGGCCGAGGGAAGAGCTCAGATCAATGGTAGCTGGACAAGGAAGCGTAATTTAGACATTTATAACTTTATTTATTTTTTAAGGAATATAATTTTTTTTAATCTGAGCGTAAACCTGTTGTGTAGCACTTTGTTGGCCAAAAACAATAATAATAAAAAATAGATACATTTTCATTTGAGTACATTTTAAAATATTAATTGAATTATTACTGCATTGAATTGAATTGCAATTTAATGTTTTATGCATTCGTTTGATTACCTCTATTTTTGATCATTAAAAAAAAAACTGTATTAATTCATAAATCCAGAAAAATTAAACATAAAACCCAGAATGACTGAAAAATGTTAATATTTTATAGGGCACCATTTTTGTAAAAATTTTAATAAATTCAGTTGTTAAAGTTTCATGAATTCAATTGATTAGACATGCTTTATGATTAATAAAGTGTAATTAAACCATTAAAATGCAATGATGACAAAAAAAAGGAAAACATGCAATTTGGAAAAAATAAAACTAATTTCATGGTGCCCTATCTTTTCTTAAACTTGTAATAAATTGTTATTAAATGGATTTAAATTAATTAGACCTAACATTTAATTGAACCATCAACATAGAATACAAAAAAAAAATAAAAATTTTATCAAAAAGCAAAAAACAGAATCTGGAAAAATAAAACGGAAAACAGAATTTGAAATAAATAAATAAATAAATAAAATAAGAACTTGGTAAAGAATAAAATGGATCTTATATGGTTGTAATTTCTACATTATCTGAGGAAAGACTCATCAGACTAACCAGTGAACAGGTGGGAGCAGGTTTTCCGCAGTTTAACTGCTTGTTCGTAAAGCTTGCGTGAACTGCGGTTAGAGCCGGGAGCCAGGCGGTTTCTCATGGTCTTCACCCCCTGCTTACTGTCTGGGTTGAGGAAAATGACGATGGGATACCACTGGGTGTAGTTTAGGGTGTCTACGGCCTTCGGGGTGACATCGAGCAGAGCGTGTCTATCCTAGGAATGAGAAAATAATATTCTTAGATATTTATGAATTGTTGTTATGTACACTCATTCAGAAGGGTGATTGTGGACTGTTTACCTGCTCGATGATCTGACGGATAATATTCAGTCTCACAACACCAGACGACTTCTCTGAGCCCGCGTCTTTCGGTTCTGTCTCTGTCATGGGAAAAACACCGATCAAACGCCTCATTCACACATACACATCACTATATCTGAAGAGATCTTTCATAAAAGTTGTGAATGGTTTACTTGCTATGATAAACTCATCTGGAAGATCATTGCCAAGTTTTTCATTGGCTGCATCTGAAATAGGGCCGAATATTACGACAGGTCTTCTGAACCCAGCTGGTGGTGGAGAGATAAAAGACTTAGTATATAAACATGTCAAGTTTGTCAACTAAAATGACATAAAACAAAACAAAAAAAAGAAAAAAATTATATTTAAAAAAAATTATAATATTTTTTTAAATGTATTAAAAACAACAAACTCTGAGTGTCTCAAATAATCAACACTAAATTAATAAAAAAAAAAAAAAAGGATTAAACAAAATACGTTTTAACAACTAAAAAAATTTTTAAATTCATAAAATGCAAATATTCATAAATAAAAGGCCTGTATAAATGAACAAAAAACATGTCAGGTGAAACTTCTTTTATGAAACTTTCAAATGCATGTTTAAACCGAATATTAGGTAAAGGAATGATGGGTGTACCTTCCCGCAGCACCACTCTCTCGTAGGCTGGGAAGCGTGTAGTGACGGGTGTAGCGCTCAGATCCTCTCTGCTCTTGCGAAGGTCTTTTTTCTTGGCTGCTCGTTGACCTCTCAGCCTCCAGAAATCTCCTCTGTCATTGGCAGCGCCTTTCTGTGTGTTCTGAACATTCGCCATCTGCTCAGCTCTGATAGTATGCAAATAACATAATCACACAAACACCAAACAAATAACATGCTTTTAATGTCAACATGAAATGGCAGACTAGGTGATGTCAGCAAACGTCATTTCAGAAGGTCAGTTTTGATTCATGCTGACTTTAAGAGAACTTTTCCTCCTAGTAATACTAAATAAATGCAATTAAACTAAGTCATAAAGTGAAGACATCTGCAGTGTGAGCCGCTGTGTATTTCAGGTCGAATCACACGAGTCTCACCGGCTCTTGCTGGGTATGATGCCTTTCTCCAGGAGCTGATTGTCTTTGTCCATGCGGATGGCGAGCCAGTTACCCAGCTTTCCGTCATACAGGGTGTCCACCACTTTAAATATCTCTCCTCTGGAGAAGGTCAAGCTCTGAGGAAGCTCTTTCTCATATTCAAAATGAGTTCTGATGAAGAAGTTATCACCTCGTCCAGATGCCAGGATGTCTTTATACACTAAAATAAAACAAATCAGAGTCATCAGACAAAAAATTTAATTTTATTTAAAATAACTCCTTTCTATTTGAATATATATATTTTAAAATGTAATTTATTCCAGTGATGCAAAGATGAATTTTCAGCATCATTACTCCAGTCTTACTGACTCTAAACTTTTGAACAGTTATGTACATTACTCTTTTGTATACTATTCTATTGTGTGTCTTGAAGTACCATCAGGTTTGCTTTGAGACAGGATGGTCACATCCTCTCCTTTGGGAATCTCTAGTAAATGGAGGACTGCGTCTTCCCGGACCATTCCTCTAAAATCCATATTATTCACCTGCAAGGAAAGAAAAACACAAATTACCACTTGACGATGTGGGAAAATGTATGACGGATTAAGGCACATAATATTAAAATGCAGAGCCAGTGATGTTGCACCTTCACAATCTGGTCTCCAGTGCGGAGTCCCTCTATCTCGGCAGGACTGTCCTCCTGAACGCCCGCGATAAAAATGCCCACATCGTTTCCTCCAGCGAGACGCAGGCCAACACTTTCACCCTTCTGGAAGCGCACCATCACAGTGTTGGGGCTGTGGAAGATTTTTCATTAGAACTACAAAGTTGTCTAAATATAGTCAATAGCAATAATCAGGATCCAAGCACATGATCCTTTATAATAGGAACGTCTGAGACAATCGAGTACAAACCCGTATATTTCCTGGTCCTCCAGACTGGGCCACAGGGGAACATTTGGCAGAGGCTTGGCTTTCACTGGAACACTTTTTGGAGCAGCATTTACCACAGGAGCTGTATAAAAAACAACGTACATCATCTGTTTCTTCTATTCTTCTGATTCTACAATTATGAGATCGAGGAAGTCTTGGAGTAATGCATCACATAATTTCATTTCCATTAACCCACTGCGGTGTAGAGGAACTGTGGTACCTGGAGACTCGCTGCGAGGCTCTTCCTTCTCTACAGGTGGAGGCGGGAGCTCCACCGGCACTGCTCTGAACGGAGTCGGCATCGCTCCCATTTTAGCCAGTCTGTTAGGAGGCGCATCTCTACCAACAGAAGAAAATAACTTACGCCCTCTGCACTGGTTTTTCCATTGAATGGGCTCTTAGTTTATTTGGAAAATCATCCTATCATGCTTTTGCTTCTTTCTTATGAGGTTTCTGATTAAGTTATATATTTGGCTGTTTTCTAGTTTTATTAGCTGAATCAAACATAAATGTGCTTTTTGTTTAATGCTGTCACCAAAATTGAGTTCCTCATTGTTTTATGCTCTGATTATTAACTAAATTATTTAATATGAAAATGATCACCCTCTGAAATGCTAATTACTAGCTATCTGCTAGTAATTTATAGCATCACTATTTGTTTTAAAGGGTAGTTTGACTGTAGTTTAAATAGCATATCAATTATTAACTTTTAACTTGGCAAGCTAGTTACTTGGTAACACTTTACAATAAGGTCCCATTAGTTAATGCAACAACTAACATTAAGTAACAATGAGCAACACATTTGTTACAGCATTTATTAATTTTTTATGTTAGTTAATATAAATACAACTGTTTATCGCTAGTTAATGTTAGCTCAGGTCCATTAAATAATATTAACAAATACAACTTTTGAATTTATTTTATGTAATTAGCTAAGATAATATATGCTTTAAAAAAATTTTATTGTTAGTTCTATGTTAATTAACAAATGGAGCCTTATTGTAAAGTGTTACAGTAAATAATTGTTGACAGTTGAAGTCTGAGGGTACGGCAGTGTATTACCTGCTTTTGTCCTGCAGTCTCTCATTAGAGGAGTGTGAGGAGAGGTCAGAGTGATGACTCCGCCGGTCCTCCTGAGGAGAATAGGAGCGGTACGACTCGATCTCTGAGATATCTGCAACACACAGTACATGTCAGCATCACTAGAACAAGACACATGCTTTGAGGCACCATTTATATCTGCAGAGCAAATCTGAGAAATATAACACCAGCTACTAATTAAAACCAAACTTGTTTTCCATCATTCTTATATCTTACATTATTTAATCTAAAAACCAATACAGATTTTCAGAAGAACATGAACAAACAACTTGCAAAACATAGGACAAGTCTCACTAGAGCTTATAAAATTACATTTTTCATAAGCTTTGGATTATGGGTAGGGTTTATGTAATCCTCCCAAAGCCAAAAGCTTTTTCTCTCCAATCCAGTGACAGTACAGCAGTTAAAAAAAAAAAGTAATGAGGTCAGAGGTCACCTAGAGATTACGGCTGGGTTTTGCCAAATACCTCACGATATCATACATCTTCTCTTTACACGTGTCACGAGGTAATTATACATATAAAAACAATATTCATTCAAACAATAATTAATATCAATTATTGTTTAGTAAACATTTTAATTAAATGAAATATATTGATGCAAAAATCTTAAGTACTGATGCAATTTAGTGAAAAAATAAATATTTATTTGTAAAGCCATTCGTAAAGCCACTTAAAGATGGCTTTAATTCAATCAGAAATATTGTGATTGTTCATCCGCAAGTGTGTTTTTTTGATCCACTCACCATCCATTTCTGAGTCGCTGTCTGCCATAGGTGGGACTCGAATGAGCACCTGACTGCGATCCCTCTGCACCACCAGCTGCAGCTTCCCACGAGACTTCTCAATCAGCTTCCCTGCGTCGCTCAGAGACAGGTTCTCTGTGACTGTACCGTTAATCTGACACACCAAATTAAGCATCAATAAATAACAAAGTACAACAAATCTGAGAAGAATTTTTTTTTTAAAAAACTTCCATTCAAAAGTTTGTAATTTTTTAATTTATTTTTTAAAGGGGTCATATGATGCGATTTCAAGTTTTCCTTTCTCTTTGGAGTGTTACAAGCTGATTGTGCATAGATAAGATCCCTGAAGTTGCAAAGGACCATTCCTCTAAAATCCATATTATTCACCTGCAAGGAAAGAAAAACACAAATTACCACTTGACGATGTGGGAAAATGTATGACGGATTAAGGCACATAATATTAAAATGCAGAGCCAGTGATGTTGCACCTTCACAATCTGGTCTCCAGTGCGGAGTCCCTCTATCTCGGCAGGACTGTCCTCCTGAACGCCCGCGATAAAAATGCCCACATCGTTTCCTCCAGCGAGACGCAGGCCAACACTTTCACCCTTCTGGAAGCGCACCATCACAGTGTTGGGGCTGTGGAAGATTTTTCATTAGAACTACAAAGTTGTCTAAATATAGTCAATAGCAATAATCAGGATCCAAGCACATGATCCTTTATAATAGGAACGTCTGAGACAATCGAGTACAAACCCGTATATTTCCTGGTCCTCCAGACTGGGCCACAGGGGAACATTTGGCAGAGGCTTGGCTTTCACTGGAACACTTTTTGGAGCAGCATTTACCACAGGAGCTGTATAAAAAACAACGTACATCATCTGTTTCTTCTATTCTTCTGATTCTACAATTATGAGATCGAGGAAGTCTTGGAGTAATGCATCACATAATTTCATTTCCATTAACCCACTGCGGTGTAGAGGAACTGTGGTACCTGGAGACTCGCTGCGAGGCTCTTCCTTCTCTACAGGTGGAGGCGGGAGCTCCACCGGCACTGCTCTGAACGGAGTCGGCATCGCTCCCATTTTAGCCAGTCTGTTAGGAGGCGCATCTCTACCAACAGAAGAAAATAACTTACGCCCTCTGCACTGGTTTTTCCATTGAATGGGCTCTTAGTTTATTTGGAAAATCATCCTATCATGCTTTTGCTTCTTTCTTATGAGGTTTCTGATTTAGTTATATATTTGGCTGTTTTCTAGTTTTATTAGCTGAATCAAACATAAATGTGCTTTTTGTTTAATGCTGTCACCAAAATTGAGTTCCTCATTGTTTTATGCTCTGATTATTAACTAAATTATTTAATATGAAAATGATCACCCTCTGAAATGCTAATTACTAGCTATCTGCTAGTAATTTATAGCATCACTATTTGTTTTAAAGGGTAGTTTGACTGTAGTTTAAATAGCATATCAATTATTAACTTTTAACTTGGCAAGCTAGTTACTTGGTAACACTTTACAATAAGGTCCCATTAGTTAATGCAACAACTAACATTAAGTAACAATGAGCAACACATTTGTTACAGCATTTATTAATTTTTAATGTTAGTTCATATAAATACAACTGTTTATCGCTAGTTAATGTTAGCTCAGGTCCATTAAATAATATTAACAAATACAACTTTTGAATTTATTTTATGTAATTAGCTAAGATAATATATGCTTTAAAAAAAATTTATTGTTAGTTCTATGTTAATTAACAAATGGAGTCTTATTGTAAAGTGTTACAGTAAATAATTGTTGACAGTTGAAGTCTGAGGGTACGGCAGTGTATTACCTGCTTTTGTCCTGCAGTCTCTCATTAGAGGAGTGTGAGGAGAGGTCAGAGTGATGACTCCGCCGGTCCTCCTGAGGAGAATAGGAGCGGTACGACTCGATCTCTGAGATATCTGCAACACACAGTACATGTCAGCATCACTAGAACAAGACACATGCTTTGAGGCACCATTTATATCTGCAGAGCAAATCTGAGAAATATAACACCAGCTACTAATTAAAACCAAACTTGTTTTCCATCATTCTTATATCTTACATTATTTAATCTAAAAACCAATACAGATTTTCAGAAGAACATGAACAAACAACTTGCAAAACATAGGACAAGTCTCACTAGAGCTTATAAAATTACATTTTTCATAAGTTTTGGATTATGGGTAGGGTTTATGTAATCCTCCCAAAGCCAAAAGCTTTTTCTCTCCAATCCAGTGACAGTACAGCAGCTAAAAAAAAAAAGTAATGAGGTCAGAGGTCACCTAGAGATTATGGCTGGGTTTTGCCAAATACCTCACGATATCATACATCTTCTCTTTACACGTGTCACGAGGTAATTATACATATAAAAACAATATTCATTCAAACAATAATTAATATCAATTATTGTTTAGTAAACATTTTAATTAAATGAAATATATTGATGCAAAAATCTTAAGTACTGATGCAATTTAGTGAAAAAATAAATATTTATTTGTAAAGCCATTCGTAAAGCCACTTAAAGATGGCTTTAATTCAATCAGAAATATTGTGATTGTTCATCCGCAAGTGTGTTTTTTTGATCCACTCACCATCCATTTCTGAGTCGCTGTCTGCCATAGGTGGGACTCGAATGAGCACCTGACTGCGATCCCTCTGCACCACCAGCTGCAGCTTCCCACGAGACTTCTCAATCAGCTTCCCTGCGTCGCTCAGAGACAGGTTCTCTGTGACTGTACCGTTAATCTGACACACCAAATTAAGCATCAATAAATAACAAAGTACAACAAATCTGAGAAGAATTTTTTTTTTAAAAAACTTCCATTCAAAAGTTTGTAATTTTTTAATTTATTTTTTAAAGGGGTCATATGATGCGATTTCAAGTTTTCCTTTCTCTTTGGAGTGTTACAAGCTGATTGTGCATAGATAAGATCCCTGAAGTTGCAAAGACTAAAGTCTCAAAACCAAAGAGATATTATTTATCAAAGTTAAGACTCTGCCACGCCCCCCTAAAACGGCTCGTTCTAACACGCCCCCACATATCTACCTCACTATGTGGAAATATTAGCATAATGCGCCCAAATGTGCACGCAAAGAAAGAAGGTGTGGTTTCAGTAACCGCAGTTAGTGTTGAAGCAGCATGTCAGGGAGACGCTGTGTTGCAGTGGGATGGGGGGGGAAAAAATTAGGCTCTCTTGTGCTAGACGCAAGTGCAAATGGTAATAGATGTCCCTCTAGAAAATGCGCGAAATATGCATTCTGTGTGAACGGCTTGGTTTCAGTTTTGACGTAAACAAGACCTTCTCTGCATTGATGTTCTCTTTTCCCGCAATATTTGTAATTAACAACTCAGCAGCGCCGCATCTAGTGGCTTCAACTGGATAGGCTAACAAAAACATTAAAATGCAATGACTTTACATCGTCATCGCATCTCGTGCACCACTGATAAGGCTGGCTCCTTAACGCACACCTAAAATTCGAATGCAACGTTTTTGCATTCGAATGTGGAATTTTATTTTAAATTCGACGAATATTCGAAATTCGATTTTTTTTTTTTTGACAGCCCTACATGTGACACTGAAGACAGGAGTAATGATGCTGAAAATTCAGCTTTGATCACAGAAATAAATTATATATATTTTAAATAAATTCATATAGAAAACAGTTATTTTAAATTGTAATAACATTTCACAATATTACTGTTTTACTGTATTTTTAATCCAATAAATGCAGCCTTGCAGGTAAGCATTAAAAAGTTGCTTGGTGAGCAAAAACATCAAAAAACTAAAAAAGTGCTTTCAGTGCAAAACACATTGCCACAATGCAAAGGCACTGCAGTGTGGTTGCTAAGTTGTTCTGAGTGCTGAATGGTTGCCATGGAATTGCTATACGGTTGTGGGTTGCTTCTAGAGCTTTGCTATGAAGCTGCTAAGGTTTTGTGGGTGGTTGCTAGGGCATTGCTCTGTGGTTGCTAAGGTGTTCTGAGTGGTTAAGACGTACTTTCAGAATGATGTCGCCTTCCTGTAGTTTGCGTTCTTTGGATGCCAGGCCTGTGCTCGTCATCTCTTTGATGAACAGCTGACTGCCAAGACGAAGGCCATATTCTGGATAGATATGATAAAACATCATGTTAGTTGTTTGGCTGAAGTTCAAAACTGGAAACAGATAAATGAAGGTGGTACGTATCTACCGTCATTGGGGCGGTTCTTTAGAAGAGTAACATTGAGCGGCTTCTCCAAGGGTTCGTGTCGTTGTGGTGGTGGTGAGGGCGAGCGATCCAGACGGTCTCGACTGCTACTCCTCTTCTTGGATTCATCCTGGCGCGGATCCAACCTCTTGCGCTCGTGGTCGCTGGCTAAATTCTCTCTGCTGAATCCCGGAGCCGGTTCTGGCCTGAACCTCGTATCAGGACTATGTGATCTGTCCAGCGTACGATCGCTGCGGTACTGTCTGTCTGGACTCCGCTCTCTGTCCAGGTTGTGTTCGCTGCGATAGCGTCGGTCTGGACTGTAGTTGCGGTCGAGCGTGCGATCGCTTCGGTAGCGGCGGTCCGGACTGTGGTCGCGATCCAGGTTGTGGTCACTTTGGCAACGGCGGTCGGGGCTGCGCTCGTGGTCCAGCATTTGGCCGCGGCTGCCGTCTCGTCTGTACTGTCTGTCAGGGCTCACGCCGCGCTCCATACTCCTCCTGCGACTGCGCTCATAGTCACGATCGTGATCATCCATGTAGCTGCGGTCGCGCTCCAGACTCGCATCAGGATCAGGGTAGCTGCAGCTGCTGTAGACGCTGCGCCGGTCGTGGTCATAGTCGTAGTCGTCATTGTAGTCGCCGCTGAAGACGCGGTCATCTGGGGACGGCCCACGTTTGATCACGCTGACGGGAATTTTTCTTGATCTCTTTACCGTCTGATGAAGGATGGGGACAAAAATTAAATCACTCATTCATTAAACTCTGATTTCACCTGCCAGTGATTTAAAAACATGGCCAAAAAAAATGCTTGATCGAAATAATTCAAAAGGTTACACTCACGATTTTGGCTACTTTGCCACATTTGCGGAGAGTCTGCACTGCAAAGGTGTGTTGGACACCGTCCATGGGCACATTGTTGACCTGGATCACTCTGTCATTTTCACTGTACAACATCATGAAAGACTGTTAGAAAATGTCTCTACATTTGAGAAAATGGCTTCAAATCCTTCTAACAGTTGAGGAATTATCAGAAATACCAGCATTTTGGTGCTGACATTAAAGTCTATATTAAAATTTGAATAACAAATAAAATCTTTAATAATTGATAGTGTTGGCAGATAACAAATGCAAAGCAATGCAATGCAATAAAATAAAACTTTATTTGTATTTTTGATATTTGGGTTTATTTGTCAATTGCTTATATACTGACTGTTTACTGTGTGAAATATTTTTTAAATACTTGAAGGATACATGCCAGTTTCATTTAAATTTCTTTTGTCAATTTTAAATAAAAAGTAATATAATATATATATACTTTCATATATAAAAATATATAATTTACATATTTATCTTGTCAAATAAAATTAGTGCGTTGATTAGAATATTCACTTTAGGATTACAAATCTTTTAAAAAAGGTTGGGATGTGTTTAATATTGTTTCATAGCTTACAATAGCAAGCCATCTGCAGGACCCCCTTGCAGCACATCGGAAACAACAATTTTTAAATTCGACGAATATTCGAAATTCGATTTTTTTTTTGACAGCCCTACATGTGACACTGAAGACAGGAGTAATGATGCTGAAAATTCAGCTTTGACCACAGAAATAAATTATATATATTTTAAATAAATTCATATAGAAAACAGTTATTTTAAATTGTAATAACATTTCACAATATTACTGTTTTACTGTATTTTTAATCCAATAAATGCAGCCTTGCAGGTAAGCATTAAAAAGTTGCTTGGTGAGCAAAAACATCAAAAAACTAAAAAAGTGCTTTCAGTGCAAAACACATTGCCACAATGCAAAGGCACTGCAGTGTGGTTGCTAAGTTGTTCTGAGTGCTGATGTGAATGGTTGCCATGGAATTGCTATACGGTTGTGGGTTGTTTCTAGAGCTTTGCTATGAAGCTGCTAAGGTTTTGTGGGTGGTTGCTAGGGCATTGCTATGTGGTTGCTAAGGTGTTCTGAGTGGTTAAGACGTACTTTCAGAATGATGTCGCCTTCCTGTAGTTTGCATTCTTTGGATGCCAGGCCTGTGCTCGTCATCTCTTTGATGAACAGCTGACTGCCAAGACGAAGGCCATATTCTGGATAGATATGATAAAACATCATGTTAGTGGTTTGGCTGAAGTTCGAAACTGGAAACAGATAAATGAAGGTGGTGCGTATCTACCGTCATTGGGGCGGTTCTTTAGAAGAGTAACATTGCGCGGCTTCTCCAAGGGTTCGTGTCGTTGTGGTGGTGGTGAGGGCGAGCGATCCAGCCGGTCTCGACTGCTACTCCTCTTCATGGATTCATCCTGGCGCGGCTCCAACCTCTTGCGCTCGTGGTCGCTGGCTAAATTCTCTCTGCTGAATCCCGGAGCCGGTTCTGGCCTGTACCGCGTATCAGGACTATGTGATCTGTCCAGCGTACGATCGCTGCGGTACTGTCTGTCTGGACTCCGCTCTCTGTCCAGGTTGTGTTCGCTGCGATAGCGTCGGTCTGGACTGTAGTTGCGGTCCAGCGTGCGATCGCTTCGGTAGCGGCGGTCCGGACTGTGGTCGCGATCCAGGTTGTGGTCACTTTGGCAACGGCGGTCGGGGCTGCGCTCGTGGTCCAGCATTTGGCCGCGGCTGCCGTCTCGTCTGTACTGTCTGTCAGGGCTCACGCCGCGCTCCATACTCCTCCTGCGACTGCGCTCATAGTCACGATCGTGATCATCCATGTAGCTGCGGTCGCGCTCCAGACTCGCATCAGGATCAGGGTAGCTGCAGCTGCTGTAGACGCTGCGCCGGTCGTGGTCATAGTCGTAGTCGTCATTGTAGTCGCCGCTGAAGACGCGGTCATCTGGGGACGGCCCACGTTTGATCACGCTGACGGGAATTTTTCTTGATCTCTTTACCGTCTGATGAAGGATGGGGACAAAAATTAAATCACTCATTCATTAAACTCTGATTTCACCTGCCAGTGATTTAAAAACATGGCCAAAAAAAATGCTTGATCGAAATAATTCAAAAGGTTACACTCACGATTTTGGCTACTTTGCCACATTTGCGGAGAGTCTGCACTGCAAAGGTGTGTTGGACACCGTCCATGGGCACATTGTTGACCTGGATCACTCTGTCATTTTCACTGTACAACATCATGAAAGACTGTTAGAAAATGTCTCTACATTTGAGAAAATGGCTTCAAATCCTTCTAACAGTTGAGGAATTATCAGAAATACCAGCATTTTGGTGCTGACATTAAAGTCTATATTAAAATTTGAATAACAAATAAAATCTTTAATAATTGATAGTGTTGGCAGATAACAAATGCAAAGCAATGCAATGCAATAAAATAAAACTTTATTTGTATTTTTGATATTTGGGTTTATTTGTCAATTGCTTATATACTGACTGTTTACTGTGTGAAATATTTTTTAAATACTTGAAGGATACATGCCAGTTTCATTTAAATTTCTTTTGTCAATTTTAAATAAAAAGTAATATAATATATATATACTTTCATATATAAAAATATATAATTTACATATTTATCTTGTCAAATAAAATTAGTGCGTTGATTAGAATATTCACTTTAGGATTACAAATCTTTTAAAAAAGGTTGGGATGTGTTTAATATTGTTTCATAGCTTACAATAGCAAGCCATCTGCAGGACCCCCTTGCAGCACATCGGAAACAACAATTAACGTTTCTCCATTTTCTTCGTTTTGGTTGTCCCGCCCTCCAGACACAGCAATGCCAAAGCCCATCTTGGAGTCCTATAAATAGGTAAAGAATCTTTTGCATGAATCCGTAGTAGTGGTCGACCGATATAGTTTTTTTGACAGTCGATGCCGATATCTTGGAAAGCAGGGTGGCCGATGGCCAATATAATTGTATTTATTTTAATTAATATTTAAGAAATTTTAAATCATTTGAAAATGGATTAAAAAATATATTTGTAAAATAAACATACTTATACTCTACTTTAGATGACAAAGTATTTTTCACAAATAAATATTTAATAAAAATATAACTAAAAAGGAAGTAAACTGTAACCAACAGCACTCAGTATTCTGGGAAGTTTGTGTGCATTGGGAATAATATTTTTTTCAAATAAAGCCAAGGTAACACTCATTTTACATACAGCACACAGTGAAAATTACATGAATATGACAGTGGGCAAATGCATAAAGCGTAGCATAATTTCATCACGAATTTAATGTTTAAAGCATTCGATTTGCATGGATCGAAAGTCACGCAGAGAACACGCGATCATGCAGGTCACATGCACACTTCACACGATCTCACAACTGGATTCGACTAAGTTTGCAAGGTTTGTGAAATTCAATTTTCATTAGCCATTCAAAGGTTTGTTTAAATGATGTAAATGCGTATTTGCTGAATGCTGACGGCAAACAAGAAAGTATTATAATGTTTGCCTTTCTATTACTAATAATATAAAAGCAATCGTTATAATAGTTTTTATATACATTTTAATTCCTTTGTTTAACCGTTCTATCTGATTATTAGACAGACTTCTATCCGTATTAGACAGAACTGTTAAGGACGAAGGCGAGCAAGAGGGAGAATGTGAGCACTGTGTGCTCAGGCGCTGCCGCTCTCAGCGACGTCAAAATAAAAGTCCCGACTAGAACGCATCGGCCAAACAGAAAAACGTATCGGCCGATGCCGATATTTGAAAAATGCCAAATATCGGCCGATATATCGGTTGTCCACTACTCCGTAGTAGCCATTTATTAATTTACAACAATAAAACACTTTAAATTCATGCAGATGTACAGGCAGCAATGACTAATTAACAAGTTAACCTGGAATTACATTTTCCTGCCTTTGGATATAACAGTTATATCATCAAAACAAATATTATAAATGTATGTGTGTGATACAGTTCACCAAGAGGATGAAGCGATGATATGTTTTCTGCTGAGAGACAGCAGTGGTGGAAGATGTATGACAGTGTGCCCTACCGTTCAAAAGTATGGGGTCAGATTTTTAATGTTTGCAAAAGATGTCTCTTATGCTCACCAACAATGCAAAAGTCTTTACTGTCATTTTTGATAAATTGAATGCATCCTTGCTAAATGAAAGTATTCTTTTTTTTTTTTCAAACAAAATATATCTCACCAACCCCAAACCTTTGAACGGTAGTGTACCTGCCCCTGCACTCAGATTGCACAAGAAATCTAATGCTAGAGGTACAGAAATGACACACTTCACTTTCAAGGGGGAAAAAAATCCTATAAAAACACAAGAATGTAAAGAATTTAATGAGAAACCAATAAGCAGGAACAGTACTTTAGCTCTCGAAATAAACAGGGTGAAGTACTCACCCGCTGTAGGGTCACAGTGTACTGCTCCCACACCGTCTCCTCCATGATTGGGTTCTGAAACAGTACAAGCAGGTTTATATGTAGGACAGTGATGGACAGAGTCAAGTTACAGCAGATATCAGTGATCTCCTGAGCAAAATCTGCAGCGTGATGCTGCCACAGTGAAAAAGTATATGAGCGTTTCTCTTCCAACCCATTAACACGAGCTCATCTGATTACTCAATGGAACGACTGAACTGCAGATTTGAAATATGTCTATATATTAAACCAGAAACGAATAAAACAAAAGAATTAAGAGATCTACAAGAATGAGCAATTTCATTAAAAAACTGACATCATATGTGGACTGCTAAAAAAAAAACTTAAATGATTAACAAATGTATGGCATTTAAAATAAAAAGTCTACGTTATTTGAAAGTAATTATTTTAAAAGGAAGCCTAGTCATTGAGTTAAACACTATAAACATGGCCTTCAGGATCAGTCTGAGAGCCACGTGAAACGCCTCTAGTTACCTCTTCATCCACCTGTGCGAACGCTGGGTGATTATGATTGTTGCTCTTTAATCTTCTCAACTAAATATGAATCCCAGTGTTGCCCTAAATAATTCTCAACTCAGAGTCCACAACTGGCACAACCGATGCCTTTTAGGATTTCACGTATAAATGATTCCAATTTGTTGGTTTTCGTCACACCGTTACTGCACTAGTTAAATCAAACTAAACACTGCGACACCTTTAAGGCAATCATGCGCTCCTCATGTCATCATGATACATACTTGCACTTCACTGATCATGTAATATCCATGGGCGTCACCGTTTTAAAATGTGGTGAATGTCACAAATGAAAAGATTTAGGCTAGTGTTTGAGGTTATACACAAATAATCTATCATGATCTTTTAACATTTTGACATGTCTAAAGTTCATTTAAACAGCAACTTCAACAGTTTACTGACAAAAAAGAAATTCAGTGTACTATATTCTCACCGATTTGATTCTTAATTATCAATTCAAGAGCTCAAATGATCTTCAGCATTTTTAGGCTAGTGGATTGAATGTCAGACATGACCCTGGTCTAGAGGTAATGTTTTAGTTGGAAAGCACAGGATTTGGGGTTCTATACTGCCCTACTTTGTATAATCTAAAAGTAATCTCTTTTTTTTTTTCATTTTTATATGCTTTTTATTTCTTGAATAAACCAAAATTGCAACTGTGGAAAACTGAGAATGGACAACCACAACAACAAAACAAATAGGCTATAACAAATTCCAGCACTGGATCACCACTTACTTTAGCACACATTAACAAAATGAAAAATCCTGCTCAAAAATTTAACATTATTCCACATTATTTGATAAACCTTTGCTGTGAACAATATCAAAAAGTGGTGGGGAAAAAATCAGTCATGGGAAAAAGTTTGGAAACATGTTCCACTTGTTGCCACCGTAAACTATCAATATATATATTGCAACAGCACACTGAGCAATTGTTACACTTTGAAAGCAATTTTGTAACTTTTGCTAAACCTTGAACTCTACTCTCTTGAATTTCTACATCAAATTATAAAATGCATCAGTGCATGAAATGCAATAAAAATGTGTATTGCAATATCTCATACTGACAATAAAAATTCAACAAATCAATTAGGAAATGCAATAATTGTAATAACTATAATAATAACTAAAATTTCACTTTTTTTCTTATGAAATATGACTCATTTCCAGTTGTCAAAATCCAACGCTACAGTAAATCCTTCCATATATATATTTTTTGACAATAGTTATGAATTTTACCAATATAAACAAAATATATTACACTGCCACAATGTACTGCATTGTTTAGTAAAGAATCCCTAAAGAGTTTCCTACCCATACTTACACTGGTACCAAACGCTATGCCATTCCGTCTAATCAACCTACAGTATACGCTGACAGCGGTTGAAAAGCCATTCAACAAAAACTTCACACTTCACCCAAACTGCGTAAGACATTAACAGGTGAAGTTGTACAGCGAAAGAACAGAAAGCGTGCTTACGATGCCCTGGAGGATGCGAATGGCCTTGATGGTGTGCGCCCATTTCCTGTGCAGCGAGAGGACCGTCTTCATGTTGTCACCTCTCCCGTGAACACAGAGTTTCTGGGCCAAAGCGCATCACCTCTGGGCACAATGCATCTGTCTGCCTTTGACGTAAGACTGATGCCGCTGGCCTACATTCTGTGCAAATCCCACTGTCCACAGCGACCCACGGCAGCCGCGATGCAAAAAAAAAAAAAAAAACCCCCGGGGCAGGCGAGACGCTGTCTACTGCTGAGCTATTAATTTAAAATTCCATTTCAATTCATCAAATGATACGGCTCTATCTGGGTTGACATTAAAAGCTCTTCGCGGCTTACAGAAGGCAAGTGGCACCTTCAGAATGCCGAGGCTTTTGGATTGGGATTTCTTTCTGCAACATGAGCTTCTGAACGTGCAAGAGGGACTGGTAGATCAGCAGTGATTTCATCGCTTTTTAATTATAATTCAGAAGGATTATGGATTATGAATAATATATAATAAATATATTATTATACTTGAAGCACCTAAGCACCATTATTTTCTAATTTGCGAAAACCGTATAGAATTGAATGCCATAAGTGATATATTAGTAAATTGTGCAGTGCTAAACATCATAAACGTTCTTTGATCTATAATAGCTTTCCAACTCAAATCTTATCCAAGACAGGATTAACGTGTGGCATATGAGCTGCCCTCAATTCTCTTTACTGAGATGACCAGAACAGATTACTGACGAATGATGTCAAAGAATAGATTTCTCACTGTAACTAAGCTTGTATCATTGCGTTTTGTACAACAGCAGGTCTCTGAGCTCTCAGTCCAACACCACAACAACAGACTGACGAAGGCAACCTTGTACAACCTTGTTGTAATGGATGAATTGGAGTGGAAAAAAGAAGCATACATTTGTGTTATTGCATAGTTTTGCTGATGATGATTTTTTATGGTTGAACAATTAAGAATGAGTATGTTTTGATTTGGTACTATAAACTACCGTTCAAAAGTTTGGGGCCTGCAGCATGTTTAAAAGTCTCTTATGCTCACTGAGGCAATAAAATATTGTAAAATGAAATGTATTCCTGTGATCAAAGCTGAATTTTCAGCATCATTACTCCAGTCTCCAGTGCCACATGATCCTTCAGAAATCATTCTAATATGCTGATTTACTGCTCAAAATGCAAAAACAGAAAGACTAATTTGCAAGAAAATGATATAGAATTAATTTCAGATACAGCAACAGCTATAATAATACCCTATTATGAAGTGTTGTAGGTTGTGACAGATTATATGATGTTGGACTGGTGCGGTGGTCCCTCTGCTGGAGACACTTTAAACATGTCTCCGCAATTACGTATTTTACTTTCAATAATAATTATGATTATAAACAATATTAAACAATTACTAAAACACACATTAGCGTTCCTGCACTTACAGAAGCAAATGCTCCCTAAAGCTGTTTGCGCAAAACATATAATAAAATATTAATTAAAATAGTCCTCCTAATTTATAAAAAAAAACAGTGGTAGGGCTTCACTATATTTAATGTTAAACAAGTAATTAGTCGGTTTAAATATCTGATAGCATCTTTTATTCGTTAAATGTCCCCAGCGAAGAAAAACAGTACGTACGCTCTATACGTAACATAAAACACACATTAGCGTTCCTGCACTTACAGAAGCAAATGCTCCCTAAAGCTGTTTGCGCAAAACATATAATAAAATATTAATTAAAATAGTCCTCCTAATTTATAAAAAAAACAGTGGTAGGGCTTCACTATATTTAATGTTAAACAAGTAATTAGTCGGTTTAAATATCTGATAGCATCTTTTATTCGTTAAATGTCCCCAGCGAAGAAAAACAGTACGTACGCTCTATACGTAACGTGTTATATTCACGTTAAGATAATTATCTCCAAAGATATCGGCTTATAGGAAGCAGGTGGTCGTTCATGTGAGGTATACAGTAACAGGAGCAAGTGTGCACCTCAGAAAACAGAGTTTAAGTTAAAACGAGAAGTTAGCATAAGCGAACAGTTACTCACACAACAGTCCTTAACATTTCTACTCGGAAAGAGCCGCCTCTGCACAACAACGGGCATCTCGCAAACTGCACTAGGGCTAAACTTTCAAATAGAGATATTTACTTGAAATAAAGAGATTAATATTTTATGGTGAGTAAATAAAACGTATAGCTAATAACTCCGAAACCTCGGAAGAGCGACAACACAAGCGCCTAAACATTTAAACTATTGTCCTGTAAACCCCGAGCGTACTAATAAATCAGCGGGGGGGGGGTTAATGATAGCCCGTGTATTTTAACCTCTATTGAATGTGCAACACTTTTTTTTATTTTTTTTTTACCTCTTTCTTCACATTATATTGACTGTACCTTGCCGCCATACGTGGATAAATGTGATTTGAGGAATTAAACGACAAGCAATGCTGCATTTCTTCTATAGCGTACCCTATGAGGTACAATGGACGGTTCCAAAATACCGGCGAAGGCTTAGCTCATGAATATCAATTAGGACGCGCTGGCATTGCTTAGTCACGCAACGTGCGTAATTAATATTCATAAGCCAAGTCTTCCCCCACTGTAGCATGGGAAATCTCTCCAATGGTTAAAACGTGTGGCATTCCAAACTCCCTAAAGCATATAATTTAATTTATTTAAACTCGCAAAACATATAATAGCATATTTTAGTTTGGTGCATTACGTGTATATATCAATCCCAACTTATTGTTTGAATACAAAATACATGTCAACACGGAAAAATCTTTAATAATAATCGCAATGTTTTCATGAGAAACTTTGTAGAGTGCAGTACCTGTAAAAGGGCTGGGTAGCTGGGAACAGAGAGGCGTCGCAGACACAAATACTGAGCTTCGTGGGTCAAGGAAAACCGTTTGGAGCTGCTTGACCGGAATAACTCTATTTGGTTGGACTGGTCACTGTAAAAATACATTTTTAGTTAATAACACTGATCACACACTTTTATTCATCAACGACAACAAAAAATGTTAGTCTTTGAAAATCTCTCTATATGTAGCTGAGTAAAACGGAGCATGAACCATTACTTCTCACACAGCCCGAGTCTTAATCACATAAACACAAGTCAGTATGACAGTACAGTACTCGTTAGAAAGTTGATCTGGTTGATCTGTTAATAGCTAAAACATGTTTACTAAAAGTTTGTGTGCACGAAAATAAAATGTCCAACCCTGCAATTACACCTGATCATGCATGCTTTGTTGTAGCTCAGCCTGACAAGAAAATAGTCAGCCTAGCTTAACAAAAGTGCTTTGAGTACATAAAGAGACTGTATTATAATTCACAAAACACCTCAAAAGTATTGCAAGTGTAAGCACCTGCTCTGAACGGAGCACACTTGATCTCCTTGCCAAGAAACTTGTAATTATTAAAGGGATAGTTCACCCAAAAATGAAAATTAGGCTGTTTTACTCACCCCAGAGGCATCCTTGGTGTATATGACTTTCTTCTTTCAGACGAATCCAGTCGGAGTTATATTAAAAATTGTGTTTGATCTTTCAAGCTGTTTAATGCCACTCAGTGGGTGTTGCATGCATCAGTCCAAAACCAGTTAAATTAAACTTCTGTGTAAATTAAAGGAGCTGCTTCAGTGTACAACAGTGAGTGCAAGCTAGATTCAAGTGATTATTACGTTGTGAATATGGATATCTTTTTTACAAAAATGCATCGATTCGCTACAGAATGCCTTTGTTCACCCCCCGGAGCCGTGTGAGACACTTTTTTTATGGATGGGGACTTTTTATTTAACTTCTTTTGGACTGAAGCAATGCAACACCCGCGGAGTGGCATTAAACAGCTTGAAAGATCAAAGACAATTTTTAATATAACTCTGACTGGATTCGTCTGAAAGAAGAAAGTCATATACACCTAGGATGCCTCGGGGGTGAGTAAAACGCAGCCTAATTTTCATTTTTGGGTGAACTAACCCTTTAACTGCACTGTTCAGCATAACTGCTCAGATGTGTTCATGAGATCTCTGCCAGCAGGAGTAACAAGCTAACTATTGTTTCAGTAATGCGAGTCCTCAGCTTCAAGAAACTGGAACAGCTAATTAAGAAAACTGCATTTCTGAATGACATTTCCTGATGAAAACTCACCACTGATGTCTGAGTCCTAAAGCCCTTTTGTCCTAAATTTTCTTTGATAGTCTTGAGCCTAGATATGTCAGAGGGCCACACAAATACACTCTCCCAAAAAAAAAGGTACAAAAGCTGTCACTGGGGCCTTTCAGAAGGTACTAATATGCACAATACAGGTACTAATTTGTACACTATTGTTTTGTCCACCATGTTGTTGTCATGTGACCTATAGGTATATAGGTCTGCTTTTCTGTCATGTATAAATCCTCTCCAGTGGCCTATAGTTAAGTTATGGGATAGTTAAGTCTCCATCTGATGCACACTTCAGAATCTTTCCAGGGTCACACATAGAGCAACAATTATAGTACGGAATGAGCAACAATATACTCAAACACATCCGTTAACAACACACCATACCAGCTATGCCTGTCATGATTGAACATCATCAAACATTAATTTCCCAGTTTTCCTCCCTAGTATCTTCTACACAACTCACCCCGAGGGTCTCCACAACCTCCGGCCGGGTGGCAGCAGCTCGCGCTTGTTGAGAGGCGCGATCCCGATGGCCGCTTGCATGATGGTGATGAATTTCTTGTACTTCATTTTAAAAGTTCTCTGGTTCTTCTCCGTTCCTTAGATCTACAGAGGCTCTCAGTGCCACTTAACCTCCCTGTTTACCAACTTTAACATCACCGACAAAGCTAAGTATAATCTCATTTAAAGCAGTAAGCAGTCATTTTTCTATTAGACCCATCATTGCACACACACTATCTGCATTACTGAATCGGTCCTGCTCTGTGGAATCTCATAGATGCCCATTTCGTTCTCCTCGTAGGACAAGAGAGGAAAGAGAGAGAGAGAGAGAGAGAGAGAGAGAGAGAGAGAGAGAGAGAGAGAGAGAAAACAACGACCACGTTTGGCAGAGCGTCACTCTTACATAATTCTGGAGATCTCAAACATTAGTCTAATGCTGTGAGGGGGGATAATTGTGGTACTAAGCCGTGACAGATCATGGATGCACCCTGGCCCGTTTCTCTGTAATCCCTCCGCTGCCGCTGGCTTAGCCTGCACCCATTATCGCCCATCTGCCATCACCAATACATGCACACATATGTACACGATTTGTCTGTTTGCAAACACACCAGCCTAGAGATGATTTTCACCATGTTACTTTGGTGCAGGGATGGAGTAACCAGGCATCCAGGCCTATTCCTCCACCCAATGTGCGATGACATTATCATCCAGTGGTTTGCGCACTGGATTATGGGCAGGAGGAGATTGTGCTGCCAAAGTGCAGGGGCTCTAAAATCCCCTCCACACTCCAAATCACCTAAAGCCCCGCAAATGAAACAGTCTATTTTTAGGGTTGGCTTCACATGTACGTTCTGTCTGTGGGACATCTTTTGACAGGTCACGTTTCCACAGAGCAGCTCTGGTAAGGTCCGCTCAACTGTAAAAACTATTAAGATTCATCAGTTTAGACCTCAGACCAGAAACAGGATTATTCTGAGAGCACAGAGTGCTGGCAGACTAGCAGCAAAAGACCTGAGCTGCCATAATACAACACAGTAATAGACAACAAAAATGTGGGGGAAAAAACACTGTATAAAGACAATATTTGTAAAAGGTGATATCATATGATCTAAAAATAAAGATATTTATATTATAGCTATTGCAATATAACTAACTTTTTTTTTGTATTGGAAATCATTTTCAGCCTTTTGATGATATTCAGTATTTTAGTATTTTTACATACTTGATCTTAAATGGCCTGAAAAGGTTCATTATTTAAACCAACAAAGCCACTGCAAATTAGATTCTAGATGTTTAATCTAAAACATAATTATAAATAATATTAATAAGATTTTTAATACATTTATCTTTTTTTCAAAGAAATTAATAAAAAGTTTGAACTGTTTGCATGTTATAAATCACAGAAATGAGAAGGGGTTACAGAACTACTTCAATATATATAATAGCCAAATAATAAGCATATTAAAATCATTACAATATTCAGAATGACACAGAATTTAATACTGGCATGAAAACTTCACAAATATAATGGAAAAGCTCTCTCTCTCTCTATAGCCTATACAGTGCTGCTTGAAAGTTTGTGAACCCCTTGCAGAATCTGTGAAAACGTGAGTAATTTTAATAAAATAAGAGAGATCATACAAAATGCATTTTATTTTTTATTTAGTACTGTCCTGAGTAAGATATTTTACATAAAAGATGTTTACATTTAGTCCACAAGACAAATAAATAGCTGAAATAATTAAAATAACCCCATTCAAATTTGGGAACCCTTGGTTCTTAATACTGTGTGGTTACCTGGATGATCCACCACTGTTTTCTGATGGTTGTTCACGAGTCCCTTGTTTGTTCTGAACAGTTAAACGGAGCACTGTTCTTCAGAAAAATCCTCCGTGTCCAGCAGATTCTTCAGTGTTCCAGCATCTTTTGCATATCTGAACCCTTTCCAGCTGTGACTGTACGATTTCGAGATCCAGCTTTTCGCACTGAGGACAATTGAGGGACTCGAACACAACTATTAAAAAAAGACTCAAACATTGACTGATGCTCCAGAAGGAAACATGATGCATTAAGAGCCAGGGGTGAAAACCTTTTGAATTTGAAGATCAAGGTCAATTGTACTTAATTTGTATTCCGGGAAACATGCAAGTATCTTCTGTTGCTTCCAAAGGTCAGTACTAAATTCAAAATTTTCTACAAAAGAAAAATTTGGACATTATTATCCTGTTCAAAAGTTTTCTCCCCCCGGCTTTTAATGCATCATATTTCCTTCTGGAGCATCAGTCAATGTTTGAGTCTTTTTTAATAGTTGTGTTCGAGCCCCTCATTTGTCCTCAGTGTGAAAAGATGGATCTCAAAATCGTACAGTCACTGCTGGAAAGGGTTCAAATATGCAAAAGATGCTGGAAAACTGAAGAATCTGCAGGACACAGAGGATTTTTCTGAAGAACAGTGCTCAGTTTAACTGTTCAGAACAAACAAGGGACTTGTTTCACAAAAGAGAAAACAGTCGTGGATCATCAAGGTAACCACACAGTATTAAGAACCAAGGGTTCTCAAACTTTTGAATGGGGTTATTTTAATTATTTCAGCTATTTATTTGTCTTGTGGACTAAATGCAAACATATTTTATGTAAATTATCTTACTCAGGACAGTACTAAATAAAAAATAACATGCATTTTGTAAATGCTATCTGATTTTTTTTTTGGTAAACTAATAAAAAGTATAATAGCAACCTACTAGAGTAAACAAACATGAGTCTAAGCACCTTCCAATAACAACACAAACGAATCACATACTATGAATGGTACAGTCAGCAGTGTTGTGACCTCACTCATAAAGGCATGTCTGTATACATCTCCACGGCCACGGCTCTCAATACACTTACATTAGACATAATAATAGCACAATAGCACTTTCACAATATCACTGCTGGTGTAACCACTTCACATTACAGCAGTTTAAGAGACGCATTAAAGGCATATTTAACAACAATGGCGGAATATACTTTTTGTGTGTGTGTGTAATAGGTCAGGCCACTTAGAAAAGTAGAACGCAGAAGTGCACCTTTTATCAGCAACCCACACAATTTAAAGGGATAGTTCACCCCAAAACCTATCCTGTCTTCGTTTACTGCCCTCCTGTTGTTCTGTGAAACATGAAAGACGACATTTAAAAATAAATAAATGACGAGCTGCGCAAAACCACATTCATATTCGCGCGATTTTTTGCGCAGCTCGTCAGTGAACAACGGCTCTGTGTAGTTAATGCTGCTCAATGTGAAAGCCCGCGGGTGATGGAGATTTACCGCTGATTACAGAACCGACTTTCTGACAAGATGCGCATTAAATATCGCATGCGATTTATCGTGCAGCCCTACATAAAATGGAAGTTAACAGTCACCAAAATTATTTGATCACCAACATTCTAAAAAACGTTTAAATATTTGGAAGAATGTTGGTAACCAAAATAATTTTGGTAACTGAAATAATATTCTTCAAAATATAAATAACATTCTTTATTTGGATGGCCTAACTTTCATTTTTGGGTGAACTATCCTAAATAAGTGTCATTTATGCAGCACAGGTTTCACACCAAAGTTTAATACTAAGGATTAAGGGTTTGTATGAAACAAGATAATAGTCTAAAATCATGCATTACCAAGCACCACTAATAATAACTGAGAAATGCACCTGTACTCATATCCTGCTGATACTCTGCTTCCAAACGGCTGACCTACATGAACAAATGAACTTTGTCCTCCACTCTGATACAATGTAAAATCTGCTCAGGCATGTCAGACTCAGTCCAAACATGAACAGATTCTGAAATACGCCTGAGGAACATTAAATAGCACCAGTATCAGAAGTGTTTCCTATTCACATCAAATAACATCTATTCAAAACCAGTCACATCCTGAACAGTATTTTTTAGAAGATACCAAAAATGTTCCAGTATTAGTAACACCATGAAATAATAAGACTCTTAATATCTAGAAACCTTTGCAAGGCTTGTCAGAATAGACTTAGATTTCTCTGAGAACACTCATCTAATGAATTTTACCGCATAAAGTTCAGAAAATCCCCAAAGTCAGCTCTAGTGGATTAAGAACTCAAATGCATTATGAAGCCAGATGCAACAAAAGCGATTCACTATTTTTAGTCTACTGCTTCTGCTGTGCTCATATTAAATGCAAGCAAACGACATTATGTTTTAAACCTTGTATAAATGTCAGAAATTCACAGGTAAAGGATTTTGTGTATGCTTGTGTAATTCGACTATTGTCCAAGTCTTTTAATGCCTTTACGTAAGCGCTGCATGGCAGTGTAAGCCGGGGTCTTTCTCATGTGTTCGGCTCACGCAGAATCACCTCTACATTATGCAATGCACATGTACTGCTGTTCTCTGACAGATAGGGCTGCACGATAAATCAAAATGGAATCGAGATCGTGATTCGACAGAAGCTGCGATTGTTGTGCGTATCTTTCAGTGAAGCACGGTTCTGTGATCAGCAGTAAATCTCCATCCGAAGGCCAGAGGGCGCTCTCGCGCTGAAACTACTAATACGCCTCGCAGAAGAAACCCAGAAAATCACACCTCAGACTGCGTCACTGAGTAAACATATGCATAACCTAGGGCTGGACATATGGCCTAAATTTATATCACAATATATTTATTAATTTCGGTCGACAATAAATTACATTTGAACATATATTCAAATAGAACGCAGTTATTTTAAATAGTAAAATATTTTAAAATGTTACTGTTTTTGCTGTACTTTGGATCAAATAACCGCAGGCTTGGTGAGCAGAAGAGAATAAAAAAAATAAAAAATAAAAACATTAAAAATCTTACTGTCCAAAAACTTTGACTGGTAATGTAGGCTGATTCTTCTTATAGATTGAAACAAATGTGCTTTAGCCAGTATAAAGAGTATGAAAGGTGCTCTGAGTTTCTGCAGAAAAAAAAATAAAGAGCTACAACAAAAGCATGTTTCTGGAAATGGATTTATTATTGAAAATGCAAACTGCTTGTCTGCCAGCAGGAGGCGCTGTGAGAGCGGCAGAAACAGCGGTTTCTCCAGTAACGGCTGTAATCAAATCAGCTCCGCTCATAAACGCTTCTTGATCAGATAAAATGAAAATGCCATCGAAGCTTTTCTGAAGACAGTCGGTTCTCTTCAGAGATACATTCATATAAAACACCCGCGCCGTGTTTTGATTTTGAAACGTGCAGTGCTCATGTTTATTCAACGAAGTCAAACGCCAAAAATAAATCAATGTATGGGAAACACTGGTAATGTATATCGAAATATCGGAAATGTGTTTAAAAATCATATCACCGTTATTGAAAAAAATTATATCGCGATACATATTGATATTGAATTATTGTCCAGCCCTAGCATAACCCTGTAGTAATGTTATTCAAGCAGCAGCACAGAAAGGGAAACACTGATGTCAACTGTCCCTTTCTAACCACTGCTGTCCTCATGTGAGTAAATCTGAGTCACTGTCCAAAACTACGAGTCCATCACATTCTACACCTGGACATGACGAATGACAGTAAGACACTAGAGGTGCGGCACTGAACACAGAATAATGTTTCATGTACTACCAAATACAATTTCATTACAGTTCAGAGTTTGGAATAATTTAGATTTTATACTTTTTTTTTCTCTCCTTTTGGTCACCACAGCTGCATTTATTTAATTCAAAATACAGTAAAAATCATTTTTATGCTGATTTGGTGCTTCATTTGATCAGTTACTATTGTTACTCTTATTATTAATTAATAATAATAGTTCTGATATTATGAATGTTGAAAACAGTTTTTCCTACTTCTGGAAAAACTACGTAACTTCCTACTTTCCTAAAGTTCACATACTTATTTTTATGTAAACTTCTTCTTTAGATAAATAGTCATTTTAATTTGAGGATTCTTTGATAAATAGCAATTCTTTGAAATAAAAATGTTTTGTAAGGCTATAAATCTTAATTAACCCCAAATTTATGAATGGATGTGTATTACGGTTTACACCAAAATATTAAGTGGCAAAAATAGTTTTCACTAAATAAGATATAATAAGAAGAGATGTTTCTAGAGCAGCAAATCATCATATCAGAATGATTTCTGAAGGATCATGAAGACTGGAGTAATGATGCTGAAAATTCAGCTTTACATCACAGTAATAAAATTGCATTTTCTAAATAGATTCAAACAGTTATTTAAAATGGTAATAATAATAATTTTTTTTTTACAGTTTTTACTGGACTTTTAATCAAATAAATAAATACAGCCATGAACATAAGATACTTCATTCAAAAACATTTAATACATCGTTGTGTATATAGACAGACAATTAGATCTTAAAAAGTTTATATTTTAAACATTAAACAGTACATTTGTAACAAAATTTTGTGGTTTTGATGTGTGTCTTTGGGGGTCCTCTCTATGATATAATTTCCTGTCTTATGTTTTTCCTACATGTTGTTTAGATTTGGCAGACAAGTTCAAATAGCCTATAAGCAGTTTATTATTATTATTATTATTAAGAAAAATCGAGATTATGCGAAACTACTGCTGCTGCTTTTTTTTGGAATAAAATTTCTTAGACTTTTTCTTAGTTTCTAAACCGTTTACAATTGAAAAATTCAATCGATTAATCATAAAATAGATTTGTTTACCAAGATAAAATGTAAAATAAGCTTACACTCTAAATGCTGGGTTAAATACAACACAGTGCTGGGTAAAATACAACACAGTGCTGGGTAAAATACAACACAGTGCTGGGTAAAATACAACACAGTGCTGGGTAAAATACAACACAGTGCTGGGTAAAATACAACACAGTACTGGGTAAAATACAACACAGTGCTGGGTAAAATACAACACAGTACTGGGTAAAATACAACACAGTGCTGGGTAAAATACAACACAGTACTGGGTAAAATACAACACAGTGCTGGGTAAAATACAACACAGTACTGGGTAAAATACAACACAGTGCTGGGTAAAATACAACACAGTACTGGGTAAAATACAACACAGTGCTGGGTAAAATACAACACAGTGCTGGGTAAAATACAACACAGTGCTGGGTAAAATACAACACAGTGCTGGGTAAAATACAACACAGTGCTGGGTAAAATACAACACAGTGCTGGGTAAAATACAACACAGTGCTGGGTAAAATACAACACAGTGCTGGGTAAAATACAACACAGTGCTGGGTAAAATACAACACAGTGCTGGGTAAAATACAACACAGTGCTGGGTAAAATACAACACAGTGCTGGGTAAAATACAACACAGTGCTGGGTAAAATACAACACAGTGCTGGGTAAAATACAACACAGTGCTGGGTAAAATACAACACAGTGCTGGGTAAAATACAACACAGTGCTGGGTAAAATACAACACAGTGCTGGGTAAAATACAACACAGTGCTGGGTAAAATAGGGACAAACCCAGCAATTGGGTTGTATAAAAAGTAACTAAGTAACGTAATTAGTTACTTTTTTTATGGAGTAACGCAATATTGTAATGCATTACTTTTAAAGTAACTTTCCCCAACACTGGTCACTAGCCAGACGGTTGGGGGTCAAAACAACCCAATTGCTGGGTTTGTCCCTATTTTACCCAGCAATTTTTAGAGTGTAGTTGCACCTCTCAGCATCGCAGCGTATTGCCATGAAACTACGCGTGAGGGGAATCACTGAAGATTCGTGAGAAACATGCAGGACAGGGAACATAATATCATGACATGTAACTCTAGGCCTAAAACACGCTGCTAACTGCGTTCAAGAGAAGACGACATCAAATACAAGTCTGAATTCAAGTTCATATTAAAAGCGCCAGTTTTATGTTCACCTGACATTACTTAGGTTTTATCCGCCTCCTCCTCTAAACAATAGACAACCGAAACCAGTCAACAGGGAAACAGCAAAAACACCAAAACTCGTCCAGAGTGAAAGCACGTACCTTTAGAGGGGCCAGTACTGAAGAGCCACCAACTCTCGGAGACACGCGGGGTCCGGCGGGATCTATATGTGACTGGACACTTAAAGACAGACACTCAACAGCTCCATTCTGTGTACAATCCCAGATTTCCTGAATCTTCCAGGTATGGGCGTGTCCAAGAACGCGCAGGTGAGTCCAAACAGCGCATTCCCAAGTCACGTGACCCCGCTGATTCATACCTGTGCGCATATGTCTGACCAGCTGATTGAATCATACCACATAAGCCTCCATATGGATCATATGTCATCTTTAAAGTCTGATGATTTAAAAGTATTGTGTGGTGGCTAGATGCTTTGAAACCTTGTGTTATCATAAGGGTCAGAATATAAAATGTAATAAAACACATTACATTTACTGAATGTTAAAATGTTTAAAAAGAAAAGTATTTATACAGATAATTATATTCCCTGCGTTAATCATATTTATTATGATTTTCAAGCTACACTGTGATGTGATAATTGTGAATAATTCAGATGTTAAGAAACGCCCAAAGTGATTTGAAACAAACAAAAACTGCTAAAGAGGTCATTTTCATAGGTATGTAGTTAAAATCACTCAAAATATCTTGCTGCTCAAATATGCTTATGGTGACATTTAGCAGTATTTGCATGATCAATTTCCCTATTTTTACATTTAAATGTTTTAAAATCATATAAACTTACACATTTTTCACATTTCACATGAATCGTGTTGCTTGAATCACCATTCTTATTCTAATACGTATATAATATAAAAATATAAATATGTATAAAAGATATATATTTTTTCGGTTTGAGACCAAAAATATGCATATTATCCTTTAAAAGGGCCTTTATCTTTTTGTAATAAACATATTAATATATAATACAATATATCATATACATAATATATTAGTTTGAACACCATTACATTGATATAAATAAAAAGCAAAATACTCATACTTATTCAAAAATTATTTGTCCTACTGAAACAAACACAAATACACCTCCAAGTGGACAGCACGCGACTACTGCAAGCAGTGAAAACACTATTGCAGGAACAGATGAAGAGCACTGGTGTGAGAGTGAGACATTATAACTGCTATCTTTAATTATGTCATAATTATAAATAAGTATTAGAATAACTTAAAACAAAAATGATTAGGGAATTAATGTGTCTTGCAGCTCGTCAGTCATATTTATTTAGTCATCATTATATGGATAGTATTCATACGGTGCTCGTGATGCAGAAAAAGTGGAAAGGTTCTTGTGAAGATGCAGCATTTAATAGCATAATAGCAACTAAAAACATTCTACATAAAAGCACATTTAATTCATATATTACTCTAATCAAAATACATTTAAATTTAAATACATTTTATAAAACGTTTTGAAAGATTTATGGCTTTTAACGTCTAAACCCATGTAAATCTTTAGACAAAAAAGTAACATTTACCATTATAATAGCCCCATGTCATTATATTATGCTGATTGTGCATCAAAATCACATGAGCAGACATAATAATCAATCCATGCTCACTATTGACAATGTTACTAACTTTTGGTACTAGTCACTGTTCTGTAATGATTACATGAAATCATTACTCACACAATACAAGGCAGGAGTGCTCACAATATAATTATACCAGTGTTATCATATAATAAACTTATTTCTTTGTTTGTATGACACATGCTTTAATCAGGTTGGTATCATGCCTTTAACATGCATACCAACCAGCATGTTTATGAGATAGTTACAGCACACTGGTCTAATGAGAGTGTAACTATTATTATACAACAAACTTGTGCTTGCAAGTAGGTACAAAGTGCACAGACAGTGTAAGGCACTGCAGTACTATAGTGTGGCAATCGCTCTGCCATTGTTTCAAACATAAGGCATTTCTCAGTCCATGTGTATTAGCAGCTAGAGATATCCATTGTGCAAAATTGTGGCGGGTGAGACAGCATGTCCACGGTTTCTACATCTAGTACATGTTTGGATGGCCCGGTCCACTTCAGAAGGCCCCACACTTCACTAAAAAAGAAAACAATATGAGCCACAAACACGGATCTGGAGCGAATGACACAAAAGAGATTGAGTTCCAGGGGAACTTCAGATCACGTGTCATTTGGTGAGAACCAATGTGACTTGACCCAACAATTACTGACCAAGTAGACATCCAGACCGGACTCAGGTGTGCTCGCCTGTGAGTCTGAAGCAAGAAGAGTGCTATCCTCCAATGCAAGAGTCGAGCTGGACGTCCTACGATCATCTCTGAGGACAAAAAAACACAGTGACATCAGTCAAACAAGAAGGTGCCAATCACATTGTGTTTAGCTAAAAAAAAAAAGGAGAGGAAGATCTGTAAAGGAATATGGAAGTTCATTTTTATTTAAACTAATATGCAGAGGTGTAAAGATTATACCTGAAAACAATACTTTGTACTCAAAGATGCACTCAAAGAGACATGCCAGTGAAAAATAAGAAAGAGTTGATTTGTGAGGAGAGCAATAACTTTTATTTTCTAAAACCGAAATAAAACGGAACACCTCAAAATTGCAAACAAAAGAAATAATAAAACCATATCCTTCAAAAAAAGTCTCTTCAGTATAACAGATAAATAAAATAATGATAAGTAAAATGAAAAAGTTAAAGCCTTCTTGCACTGGCAGTGCTGGTTTCGGCCTCATTGCCGGCTGCAGTCATGCCCTCATCTCATATCCACCTTATTTTCCAACGCGAATAAGCCGTTTTCTGTGAATGTGTGAGACTTCCGGTTCATTCGCCGCTGTAGGGAAATAACGAGAAGAATAACAACGTGCGGTAAACGGTAAAACTGTTTGCACTACAAACCAGTGTGTTCATAATTAAGATAATACATTAAAAGAAAATGGTAAGACACACCAGTTTGCAATATCAAGCAGCAAAACGAGCTGTATTGTACAGCTAAAAAATAGCTGGAAGCGGATGAGACCGGAAGCCAGACACATTCAATTTACAATTTTACACTCTCACGGGAAAATAAGGTGGATATAAAACACCAGTGATTCACAACCACTTGCTAAGAAACTCACATTCACGTAAAGTAGCCTTGTTGACAAGTTTGGGTGAGTACGTGCAAAACGCACAAGATATAGTACTTTCAGTGCCCTGTAGTTGGCGATATCACTTCTTTTGCTGCTGAAAAAGCTAGGTGCCATGCAAAATGTAATGTGTACTTGCAACACTCATTACAAATGTAGTGGAGCAAAAGGTACAGATGCTTATTCTAAAATATAGTGAAATAGGGTGCAAAGGTTGCTAATATCTTTGATACTCACTCAGTAAAACTACCAAAAAGATACTCAAGTACAGTAATTGATTGCATTTACTCAAATACTTTACACCTCTACACTTATACGTCTGTCTGATGGGAAAGTGTGTGTGTTTGTAGGTAAACACCTGGTTTCTGATTCAGTCTTCACATCATCTAGAGAGGAATTAGAAGACATAGTGGCGGCTGAAATCGCCGCGTTGAGTCTGGTGGAGCTTGGAATAACATCAGGTTTCTGAGAGGAGTGTGTTTCTGTCAAAAAGAAGCAGCATTGGAAGAAATGATGAATCTTGAATGTGTAAAAATATGGTATTGAATGGTATCCCCTTGTGAAACAAAGGTACACTTTAGCATACTTAAGAGCACTTATTAAACTGTAATGTACTATAGTTAAAATTTATATTAAATGCAGTTAGTTGAACTTTAGTGTGCTTTTTTGACCCACTTAGTTATATTTCTATTATCTTTGAAATGTGGTTAAGGTGCACTGCTGAATGTACTGACAAGCATTTATGGTCAACTAAAATATACTTTAATGTCAATTTTATTGAAACTTGTAAGTCATGTATTTAAATATACTTGTAATTACACATTTAGAATGATGAAGTTGCAATTTAAAATATATTAGCTTTAAACTGAATATCAAATAACACACTACGGTTAAAGTTATCATCTAGTACTTTACATGTGCTATAGTGTTAGTCAACACATCAAAATAAGTGTATTTCTTTAAAGAACGACAAAAAGATGAAACATTATTTAAAATGTACTTTAATGTAAAAGTTTTCATTTGACGTACTTTTTTAAAAGCCCACTTGAGTGTGTTGAGAAAGTCATGAAAGTGTCTCCCTAAGTACACAAAAGTGGCCTTTATTTAATTAATATTATATTATATATATATTTTTAAATATACTTTTAAGATTTGAAGTAAACTACAAGTGCACATTTAATACAATGAAGTGCACTATTTGTCACAAGGGATGAAATTATATTATTTCAACAAAGATAAATTCATTTTCAGTAATGAAAATTCTGTCATTATTTACTCACTCATATTGTTCCAAACTCCATGGCAAAAATAACAGCATGCAAGTTTGGAACAATTTGAGGGTGTATAAATAATAATAGAATTTTCATTTCTGGGGGTGGACTGTTCCTTAAAGGAAAAACTTATGATTTTTATACGTGTGTATTAGTTCTCTTCAAAGTCAATAAGCACCTGTATCATCGAGGTTTTCCAGGCTTTGTGCCCTCCTCTCTTCTTGACTCTCTTCTTTTACAGTCGACAGAAATTCCTGTGAGGCCGACCTACAAAAATAAGTGTATTTCTTTAAAGAACGACAAAAAGATGAAACATTATTTAAAATGTACTTTAATGTAAAAGTTTTCATTTGACGTACTTTTTTAAAAGCCCACTTGAGTGTGTTGAGAAAGTCATGAAAGTGTCTCTCTAAGTACACAAAAGTGGCCTTTATTTCATTAATATTATATTATATATATATTTTTAAATATACTTTTAAGATTTGAAGTAAACTACAAGTGCACATTTAATACAATGAAGTGCACTATTTGTCACAAGGGATGAAATTATATTATTTCAACAAAGATAAATTCATTTTCAGTAATGAAAATTCTGTCATTATTTACTCACTCATATTGTTCCAAACTTCATGGCAAAAATAACAGCATGCAGGTTTGGAACAATTTGAGGGTGTATAAATAATAATAGAATTTTCATTTCTGGGGGTGGACTGTTCCTTAAAGGAAAAACGTATGATTTTTATACGTGTGTATTAGTTCTCTTCAAAGTCAATAAGCACCTGTATCATCGAGGTTTTCCAGGCTTTGCGCCCTCCTCTCTTCTTGACTCTCTTCTTTTACAGTCGACAGAAATTCCTGTGAGGCCGACCTACACGGCTGGATAGAGTTTTTCTTCTTTCTCGAGGATGCACCACGGAGAGCTGAAAGTAAAAAGAAAGAGGGGAAAATGTGAGGTTTGGTACATCATTTCAAATGATCATATTCATTCAAACTGAATTCCATTGTAAATAATAAGCATTAAACTTACGGTGAATCTTTTTAAATACTGTGGTGCCCATGAACTTCAGGAATCTGTCAGCGTAGAAATTAGGTCTATGGACAGATACTGTGTCCTAGCATGCAAAGTAGCAAAGAGCCATAAATCATGATAAAGTTCAAATAGAAGTATATACAAATATATTTAATGTAAAAAAGAAAAACTACATACGCCATCATGCACAAGAGCTTTCCACGAGTGCTCAACCTTCTTTATAAATCTGTATATATGAGATAGAAATGTTCAATAGTCAAATAAGTCATCTTTAATTGAAATAGTAATTATTCTTATCTTTTGTCAGGTGATTCATACCTATAGGACTGCAGGATATCAATGATCCCCAGAAAGATCAGCAACTTCTCGTCTTTGTGTTTAGCAGGAATGCCACCCAATCTAGAACAAAAACACATGATTATTTCAAAACTAATCCAAGGTCAGTCATAAAACGTATTAGAAATATTTTAGAAACATGGAGGACATATTTTCAGCTTTTCAACATTATTCAACATTTCAACATAATCAGAGAAGTTTTATTTCACATATATATGGTACATTTTTTAAATGTCTCACAAAGGATGAATTTATTTGAACAAAAATACAGTAAAACTAGTAACATTGGAAAAACAATTATTACATATTTCTATTTGAATACATGTTAAAATGTGATTTTATTGCTGTGATCAAAGCTGATTTTTCAGCATCATTACTCCAGTCTTCAGTGTCACATGATCCTTCAGAAATCATTCTAATATACTGATTTGATGCTCAAGAAACGTTTCTGATTATTATCATTGTTGAAAACAGTTGAGCTGCTTAATTTGTTTGTGGAAACCATGATACTTTTTTATTTTCAAGATTCTTTGACAAATAGAAATGTCAAAAAGCAGCAGCCTTTATTTGAAACTGAGATCTTCTGTTTCAGTCATAAAACGTATTAGAAATATTTTAGAAACATGGAGGACATATTTTCAGCTTTTCAACATTATTCAACATTTCAACATAATCAGAGAAGTTTTATTTCACAGATATATGGTACATTTTTTAAATGTCTCACAAAGGATGAATTTATTTGAACAAAAATACAGTAAAACTAGTAACATTGGAAAAACAATTATTACATATTTCTATTTGAATACATGTTAAAATGTGATTTTATTGCTGTGATCAAAGCTGAATTTTCAGCATCATTACTCCAGTCTTCAGTGTCACATGATCCTTCAGAAATCAGTCTAATATGCTGATTTGATGCTCAAGAAACGTTTCTGATTATTATCATTGTTGAAAACAGTTGAGCTGCTTAATTTGTTTGTGGAAACCATGATACTTTTTTATTTTCAAGATTCTTTGACAAATAGAAATGTCAAAAAGCAGCAGCCTTTATTTGAAACTGAGATCTTCTGTCTTTACTGCTGTCATGTTCCCTTTTAGTTTCAGTTTCACCTTGTTTTCATGTGTTTTGTTCCTGTGTCCTTTGTTCTATCACTAGTTTGTTGCCACAGTTACTCATTGGTTCGTTGATTATGTTCGCCTGTGTCTTGTTTAGTTCCTCATCAGCCTGTGTAGTTATACGCCCTCAGGTTCCTCAGTCCTTTGTTCGGTATCATCTTTGCATGTTTTGTGTAAAGCTGTTGCGGTTTCTGCTACTCTTACATTACTGGATTATGTTAATTTGTTTTTATTGTTAATAAAAGTATTTAGGCTGTACATAGATCCATGTCTGCTCTTCATTGCCTGACCCACCATGACAACTGCTACTTTCAATCTATTTAATGCATCCTTGCTTAAAGCTGCAGTCCGTAAGTTTTGCCTCTTTGTCGCCATCTCTGTTTGAAAACCTGGCATTGCAGCTGTGTGCGTAATTATCTAGCTTGCGTGGGTTGTGAGTCGGCACGGCTCCAGCACGGATGAATCTAATGTTCTGAAGAGTATGTGTGGCAGTCAGTCACCGCACCGGTGTGGATATTTACTGTACTTCGCAATCACAGATTTTTTACTGCTGTCATGTTCCCTTTTAGTTTCAGTTTCACCTTGTTTTCATGTGTTTTGTTCCTGTGTCCTTTGTTCTATCACTAGTTTGTTGCCGCAGTTACTCATTGGTTCGTTGATTATGTTTGCCTGTGTCTTGTTTAGTTCCTCATCAGCCTGTGTAGTTATACGCCCTCAGGTTCCTCAGTCCTTTGTTTGGTATCATCTTTGCATGTTTTGTGTAAAGCTGTTGCGGTTTCTGCTACTCTTACATTACTGGATTATGTTAATTTGTTTTTATTGTTAATAAAAGTATTTAGGCTGTACATAGATCCATGTCTGCTCTTCCTTGCCTGACCCACCATGACAACTGCTACTTTCAATCTATTTAATGCATCCTTGCTTAAAGCTGCAGTCCATAAGTTTTGCCTCTTTGTCGCCATCTCTGTTTGAAAACCTGGCATTGCAGCTGTGTGCGTAATTATCTAGCTTGCGTGGGTTGTGAGTCGGCACGGCTCCAGCACGGATGAATCTAATGTTCTGAAGAGTATGTGTGGCAGTCAGTCACCGCACCGGTGTGGATATTTACTGTACTTCGCAATCACAGATTCTAGCCTACGTCTTGGAATATATGACCCAAATAAGAATTTTCACCGTATATTGCCATCTGAACAAGAAACAAGTCTGCCACGTTTGTTCTGACCAACTGAGGAAAAAAGCATTACCATAAATCTTGCTACCAATGATGATTAAATCTAAAGATCGGTTAGCTCATATCACATCAAACCGTTCAAATTATTATTATTGTTATACTTTATTCTCAAATGATTAATGTTAACAACATCGGCATTGCGTGACTATGAGTCTGTAGATTTCAATTTCTGCACAGTCTAATCTAATTGTCATACTCTTCGAATTTCATATTAAGAAATTCTTTTAACTCAAAAAAGCTAATTATGCTCCCTTCGAACTGGTTTTATTTAAAATAAAAATCTTTGTAATGCCATGCTATCTGTAATCAGAAGCACATTTATATAAAAATACTACTTTCTTAAAAAAAAAAAAAAGTACTGACCCCAAACATTTGAACAGTTGTGTACAAATAAATATTTGGCATGTTTGACATTCTTTGTCTTTCTTTTCTCTTTACTCCACTCACGTGTCGTCATCGGCATCAGGAAGAGTCTCGGCTGCTTTGCCGTCTCCTTGAATGGACTCGCGGGCTGTGGAGTACAGGACCTTCTGCCCACCCTGACGCTTACTGTCCCCTATCCCGCCTCTCCCCCTCAGCGATCCTATACAGCATTGTCAGGAATCAACCAATCACAAAAGGTATTCAGCTGTACTAATTAATTATGCAGAAGATATTAAACAAACTGATAACTACAACAGAACTGTTGACATTTGGAACGGAGCAATTGTATCTCAATGTTTGAATAGGGAGTCTATGGCAACCACACATTACATCTGTCAAGTGTCAAGCACGGTACGCGTGCGGTAATACCTCGGGAGAAAGACACTCTCAACAACGTAGAAGTCTTGCATGAGAACATCTCTGTCTGGTTTGGAGGTCATATTGCCGACTGTGTACCCGATGCCGAGCTGGATGGCTCCTCTCAAGGCTTCAGCTGTGGGCTGGAGACAAACACACACAGACACACAGAAACTTAATGTAGAACAGGCCTCAGATCATGAGCAAATACTGACGTACAGGAAATCAATCATTGCTCTGCAGAGATAACGCCATTCTTATCAGCACTAAAAGCACACACATGAGAGGAAGTTGAAGACAAGGAAGTCGAGGCATATGGCTACGTTTGAGGCCTGGTTTTACAAGAAGTCATTTACTGCTAGAGTGCCACAATGTGAGCAAATAAATCGCAACTACTTAGCAACGCCCTGACAACCACCCACAACGAGTTAGGATTGTGACGCCTACTGCAGAGTGTAAAAATATCAAACATGTACAGTACTACAGTACATTTATCCCTCCAAACTAACTCTTTCACAATAATTTTCATAAATTATAATTTTGAATATTCATGATAACCTTACTGCATGAAGGCCTCTATTACGACAATAATGCACAAAACACATGCCCATATTTAACAATCAAAAGAAAAAATAAGAAATTATATTTTGCATTAAAAGAATTATGCCCATTTCTTTCATGAAAATCAAGCACATTTTAAAACCAAATTCTTGGTAACGTAATGTGTCCAGAAAAATTATTATTATTATTATTATCATCATATTTTTTCATCATTCTCATAATACATTCAGTAAAAAATCTTGTCCAGACAATTAATTTTTTTAAATTAAAATGAGTGTAAATAAAAGGTAGTACCATAAATACATAGTAGTATTAATACTTTATAAATAATAATAAATATAAAATATCAGTCAAAGTATAATTTCATATCAAATTAATAAACCATTTGAATTTATTATTTTAATGTAAAATAAATATTTTAGATATACAGTGGGTATTGAAAATATTCACCCCGTTTAAAATAACCACATTTTGTTGCTTTGCAGCCTGAAATGAAGACGGACAGTTTTTGTTTTATGCAGCTGTATTTACTCAGTGCAACTTATAACATCCAAGTGAAAGATAATAATACCAAAATGTCAGAAAAAAATATATAATAATAATAATAAACCCAGAATCACTGAGTTGGAAAAATGATCAGCCCCTTGTGTCAGTATTTTATTGAACCAGCTTTTGCTTTAATCACAGCTTTTAGTCTGTTGGTATTTTTCTCTGCTGACTTTGCACATCTATACTTTGCAGTATTTGCCCGCTCTTCTTTGCAGAACTGCTCAAGTTCAGTTAAATGTGATGGTGAGCATTTGTGGACTGCAGTCTTCAAGTCATTGCACAGATTTTCAGTGGGGTTTAAGTCTGGGCTCTGACGAGGCTATGCAAGGACATTCAGATTATCCGCCTTCAACCACTGTGTGCTGAGTTTTGCTGTGTGCTTTGGGTTAGAGGCTATGCAAGGACATTCAGATTATCTGCCTTCAACCACTGTGTGCTGAGTTTTGCTGTGTGCTTTGGGTTATTGTCATGTTGGAAGGTAAACCTTCTTCCCATTGACAACTTCCTGGCAGAGGGCAGCAGATTTTGACGGTATTTTGCCCTGTCTATTTGTCCTTGCCCTTGTCCTATTCTATCCTGACAAGTGCTCCAGTCGCTGCTGCAGAGAAACACCCCAGAACAGGATATCACCACCTCCATGCTTTTCTGGAGGAACGCTGTTATTTGGATACTGAGCTGTATTGGATTTCTGCCAGACATATCGTTTGGTGTTGAGACCAAATGATTCAACTTTAGTCTCATCTGCCTCAGAATCTTCAAGGTGTGTTTTGGCAAAGCTCAGTCTGACTGCATGTGGCCTTTCTTGAGGAGCAGCTTTTTTCATGCAACTTTCCCATACAAGCCACATTTGTGGAGAATTTGTGATGTTGTCACATGCACACAATGATCACTCTTTATCATAAATTCCTGCAGCTGCTTCAGAGTTGCTGTCGGCTCTTGGTCGCCTCTCTGAGCAGTTTCCTGAGCGACGTCCTGATCCAGAGATGGTCTGTGTTTTACCAAATACCTTCCACTTCTTAATAACAGACTTCACTGAGCTTCTAGGCATTGATAACGCTTTTGGAATTGTTTGAATCCATCTCTTGACTTGTGCCTGTCCACAACTTAATCCTGGAGATCTGCACCTGATTGAGTCTACAAGTCATGTTGAGGAGGGGGGTGATCCAGTTTTTTTTTATTACATTACATAATTTATTGGTGTTATTATCTTTCACTAGGATGTTACAGCTGAATAAAACAAAAACTGTGTCCGTCTTCATTTCAGGCTGCAAAACAACAAAATGTGATGATTTTAAAGGGATGTGATTCTTTTCTATACCCACTGCATGTTAATATTTATATCTAAAATATATTATATATTAATACATTATATAAGATTTATATATTCATATATAAATGAGATATTTTGTGGTATTATGATAATTAAAAGCAATGTGATGGAGTGGCTGCTAATATGAAAATAAGTTTTTTATTAATAATTCTTTTGATTTGGGGGTGAACATATGGATATGTTATATGCATATGCATACATAAATTATGAACATATCCATTTTCTGGAAGTATTCTAGATTTATTTATTTTTTTCTCTTAAACCTATTGTCCAATTATTTCTGTCATCTTTTGTTCCAGCTATTTATATACAGGAAATGACAAAATTGTCTCTAAACCCCACAAGCCATTTTTGGGCAAACATCCACAATGCGAATATGCTAATCTAAGATCATGAGCCTCTATGGTCCACATGGCATGGCACATGGCTATAGTGTGGTCACCGTTATGTAACAGTCAGCAGGAAAACAGCATTTCAGACAAACAAGTATGACAAATCAGAGTGGGATATGCAAAAATCAAATCCCACTAAATCCCAAAAGAGCTCACAGCACAAACGCTACATTGTGCCACAGAAAAATATGTTGGGTTGGGCAAAAAATAATCTATTGCACACCAAAGCCTAGAAACCAGACCGACAGAAAATGACAAATCATTTCTCCTAAACAATGAAATTAAATAGAGACACTTGCCGTAGACTCCTGCTTCTCAGATTTTCCTTCGTTAGAATAAGACCTCATGTATCTCACATGAGTTTCAGAAGAGCTATGCGACACTATCATTCATTTTAAAGCTTTATATTCTTCCTGTATGTCAACAATTGTCTCATTTGCTATTTTATGTTTCTGAGGAATTTTGGTTACTTACATTAATACTTAAAATGCAACTCAGAATTTTATTTACATTAGCAATACATTATTTCTTGTGCAGTATGCATCTGTGTAGAGAGTTGTCCAACTTCTTTATTTTATTAACCTAAATAATTCTTCAGCTTCAGCCAGTGATAAATACAATTAGAAGTGTAAATAAACTAAATCAATTCATCAGTTTATCACTGATACATACAGATAAAACATTGTTCTATATTTTACACACCTTTTTGTGGTCTTTGCCCCCGGTTTTTTGAGGTCTTCCACCTCTGGTCTCGTCTGCCGTTGAATTCATCTATTATTTAAGGTAAATATAAAAAATACATAATTACAATCATCAAAATTGCGATATGAATGTCTCAAGGCCCCAAAAATGATTAAATCAACATAATCATAGTGCACTATTAAAATAAGAATATGTAAAGGTAGCTTCAACTGTGAGCGCTGTGCACATTATCAAACAGGAAATTAAGTCATGTGATGTTCCTGTTCTTGGTAGAATTCAAAGCTGCTGATGCAAGAGATGCAACTCTAAAGCACCTCACCTCACAAGTTTCCTCCTGACACAGTTGCAACGTTTCAGTCGGACCATATCTGAATGATGCAGCATATATAATCACACAAAATTGAGAGAAGTTGGAGTTCTGCTTAGTGACAGGATGTTGGTAGTAAACACATGCAAAATTTGGGGAAAACACATGCAAAATTTAATACTTTTCCTTTTCATACAGCAGTGCTCTATTCAAATAAAGCTGTCAGTAGCCTCAGGGGCCATAAAAGCTGCTCGTCTATATGAGTGAATGTTACAAAATCATGACCGGGTCTCATTTCACCCAAAAGTCTGGGGATAATTGTCATGAAAATGATAGATAGATCTGCTACATAAAAATATAAAAACATATGAGCATATTAAAGTCATATGAACATAATTATTTGTACTGCTTGCGAAAGACATAATATGAATGATGGGTTAGTCCTGTTTTTTTTGCCTAGATATATTCATTTATTTAATTCAATGACTTGAAAACATATCTTCTATCATGAACATATTTTCAGTTTCTGAAATAAAATTCATTTTGATATTTTTGGAGGCATATCATTTCCAGGGTGTTCCAACTGATGACATCACGAAAAATAAATAAATAAATATAAAACCTGAAGACTTAGTTAATGCATAATGCATTATTATTATTATTATTTAGAAAAAAGTAAGCTTCACTGCATATTAATATATGAAAAACTACAAAACAAATCAAAGTCATGTGGTGCAACCAACATACAGAAACATGGAGGAAAAAGCAGCCACCTGAAATACCATAGCAATACCCTAGCAACCACCCACAACACCTTAGCACCTACGTGATGGCTTCATTTTCTTTATGCAAATATAATTTCTTCTTTTTTTCATTCTTATTTTGGAGTGAAATACAACCGTAGCCCTATCATGAACTGTATACACCACTTTGGCCAATTTTGTGTTCAGTGTACTCTCTCAGAAAAGTTATACCTTTCGGGGGTTCATTTCATTTCATTCAACTTTGTACCTTATTTACCCCTAAAAGTTGCATAGTAGTGCCCTGAGTGTTTATACTAGTACTCTAAAGTACTGACATGCACTATTTAGGGGTAGATAAAGTTGTCCTTTTAAGCGTACTTCCCCAGTGACAAGCTGTTGCACTCTTAAAGACACTTTTTTTTCTGACAGCATGGCATTTTCCTTACCTTGTAAACCGCTCTGCTGTTCATTAGACATTAATGTCGATGCATATCCAGCTGAAAATGATTCCAGGCGTCTAGTGCAGGAAGAATAAATAGAACATGAGTAGGTGTCAGGCATCTGTCAGTGACTGATACTGAAAGTGAAAGACATGAAGAAAGTGCACAAGCAAAGGAAACAGAGTGCTAAAGTGAACGTAAACAAAGATGGAAAGAATGTTTATGAGGGAAATGGAATAAGTGAGCGTTTAAAGATATTTATACATGCATTAAACACATGGCAAGCGCTGTGTGAGGCTCAATCGTTCCAGAAATGACAGATCACGTGCCCACACGCCACTGAATGTTATAAAACAGACTCTGCAAGATATTCAAATTCAACAGATGATGCTCACAGCCTATTTCCCGTTAATCTGATGGCAGAGCCACTAAACAAACATGTTTCTTTGCCATATCTCACGCCGATGAGGAACCGTTGAAAGGAGAAAGAGTTCCTACTTAAAAAAACATCTGAAATGTTAAAGCATCACACAGCTAAGGAGAATCATTGCAGGTTTTGATTAGTTTATACAGACATTATTTGATGTTTGATGTCAACAGAACTCAAGATCCCATATTTGGCTTGCTAATCGAGATGAGAAATAAGTTGTACATACCTCAGTGACACTAACTGCTATGAACCAACACAGCAACTAGAGGCTTAAAGTTTCCCGTACTGACTGGCTCCTTGCAGTTAAAATAATATCAGAAAAGACGGATTTGCAATTAATCATGAAATCTTTCCTAAGACAGCCTGGTCCTCAATGTCCCAGCCCACAAAGTAAGCAAACAATCGCAGCCGTAAGTAAGTACGTAAGAGTCTTGATTCTTGAGGCATGGCCTGTAAGGTAAGGAGGATATTGCTTAAGGCTCTATTGTTTTCACAGCTTTGCTGATTTGCTTGTATCTGTGTCAGCACTGCGGGTGATCAGATATACAGGGCACAAAGCTATAAACACTGAGCTTTATTATACTTTGTGCATTATAAACAGTAACCAGATTTTATAACCAATTTCAGACATTTAACATTGGTCAGCACTGAATACAGGATTTTAACATGAACAGCTGGCATAACTTACCATTAGGATCATAAAATGGTTACCTCTTGAAATTATTAGGCTACACAGTGAAAATGTGCTACATACAGTATATAAATATGCAAATAGAATCACAACAACCACAAAAAAGTATATAAATATCAACATAATTATTAGTGTTGCTTGTTACAGACACAATATGAATGATGGGTCAGTGCTCTTTTTTCATCTAAATATTAATTCTTTCAATTCATATATAAAATGACTTGAATATACCTCTTCTATGATGAGCATTTTTTTAATTTCGGAATTAAAATTCATTTATATATATTTTTTGGAGGGGGGGGGCGGCGGGCATGAAGTTTAAAAATCTAGAGTGTTTCAACTCTCCTGATATCATGATAAAGAAAAAAAAGGCAGCGGCTATTTGCACTATAGATGCTATTTACACTAAGTGAAAATTCAGTATTTTCTTAGTGATATGCTATTTTTACACTAAGTGCAAATTTACTCAATATTTAAAAATAATAGCAGCATTTTCTTTGACATAAGTGTAAATAGAAGTATTAATATTGTAGTACATTATAAAACAGTATACTATTGAGTGTAAATTATCATATTTATTCAAATTATTAAATGGATGCCGCCTTATACTGGGACAATAAAGCCCTCCCTACACCTACCCCAACCCTACCTGATAAACACTGTTATGAAATACCCATGAGCTGCTTTATTTCCACTTTTCGAATATTTCCTTCCTTTTTTCTTGAAAATAAATGCCTTTCCGTTCTGGTATGCAATGGGAAAAGGGAGAAGAATGAATTCGGCAAAGGTTGGATTTGAACTCGGGTCGACTGCGTCAAAATTTTCATAAGCAACCAGTTGTATAATGAGCACAAACTTCTTAAGGTTCAGACTAGCTAAAGAAATGTTGCTTTAGACTACAAGAACTAAAAAAGGTTTGGTTATCTAAATTTGACTCTCAAATCAAAATCAGAGATGTAGCAGTATAGTCAATATTACTGTTTACCCAAATATTAATATTACCCAAAAGGTTTATATAGTAATAACTGAAGCTCAGAAATGTAACATGGTCCGAGGCTTTCCCAGTTTAGATTTCCTGACCCCTAATTCCAACTCCCATGACCCGTTGACTGCATAACTAATCTGACTGGTAACAAGCCAGTACATTATATGTATGGGTAGACTTAAAAAAAGCCTATGTATAAATCTCTCCACAACTGGCTAGACGGACACATAAATGGACATTTTCCAGGGTAGCCGATCTAAACCTGGATGTTCTCAAAGGTCTAATCGTGTTTTTCAGACAGGGAACAAAGGGTTGGCCAGAAATAAGGATATTTGCAAGCCAAATCACAGGACGTCAGGATCAGCAGGGCTGAAATTTCCTCAAATCCTACAAAGTGCACAATAACCTAATTTTTTAAAACTATCACATCATCATTACACCCTCACACCCGGCCTGGACTGAAACAATAGGTCTTTATCAGTGGGGAGAGGCGTGGATTCGCGCACAGAAGCATAAGGACTGTTTGCATTTGGCGTGGAGAGAAGGGAACGCAAATGAACGCAAATGACACATGAGTCATGACATCAACGATCTCGTGACCCGCTCAGATCGCCTCTGTAAGCATGGGGCACCTAATAAAACAGAGCACTAGGCTCAGAATTAAATGGAAGACAGTAACCAACACAGATGTAAGCAATAGTGTAAACAGGATACAGAAATACAGCTTTTGAAGATCAACCAACGGACTTCAGATGGTTGCTGTGACCCCGGTTTAGATGTTATGTATTGTAAGTATGTCAAACTTGAAGCACAATAATCAAACTCGCTTAATGAGATCAAGCAACAAACTTTCTTTTTCCATACACGGAATACAGTGCTATCTTGTTTAAATACACTGTGTACAACATGCATAATCATATACGTACACTCTTAAACATAAAATGTTCCAAGTGGGTTTGTGCACTGATGCCACAGAAAAACATTTTTTTGGGTTCCATAAAGAAACTTTCAGTGAACAGTTCTTAAAAGAACCGTTTTTTCTTAGTGTAAAGAAAATTTTATTAATCTAAGAGAAACTGTTTCCGCCAAAAAAGAACATTTTGTGGAATGGAATGGTTGCATTGATGTTAAAGATTCTTCATGGAACCATCAATGCCAATTAAGGACCTTTATTTTTAAGAGTGTACGCTAGCATACATCTGCTTTATATCCATATTATGTATATACTGTGTGTAGCCTAATACATCTATGATATGAATGTTTAAGCCTACATAGATTATGCGCATCGGTTGATAATCATGCCTTCTCATTCTACTATAAAAACATGCAACTGTTACCTATTTCTACTTCTGACCCTTAAAATGTTGTTGGTGGTCACTAGATGTTGTCTGGTTGATTCAGACATATTATTTTTTATTTTTGACATGAATACAGAAACGTAATTAAATTGTTGTCCGTAATGTTTACATGTTCTGCATTGTTTGGAATTATTTTGAGTGAAATTTGTGTAAAATAAATAGTAAATTATGATATTTTGTAGTGCTGGGCGGTATACCGGTTCATACCGGTGTTTATTTTTGTTATGATATGAATTTTTAAAATACCGCAATACTGGTGTATGTCGCTTAAACAACGTTCAGAACGCGACACTGTCTGAAAGGGGTCCCTTTTCACTGTTGCACTGTGGTGAGGGCACAGCTGTATGTGTTACTAAGCGTGAACGTTCCGAAACTGAAGCTGTAGAACTAATAGAACGTGATGACACAGAAGAACTCATCCACAATATCCACATTGACCACCACAAATATCCACCGCCCCCTGCCATCAGCTCCCGCGTCTCACACACACACGAGCGCGACTTTAGCACTACATTTAGCAACTTTCAGACCCTTTAGCGGCTTTTTCCCATAGAATATTCATACTGACAAACCTAGCGACTTTTTTGGATAAACCTTAGCTATGGTTCAGTTGGAAGATTTCGCCAGTGCTGTCCCGCGAACGCGAGGTCTGACTTTCCCGGAGAAGTGTCAGCTCTCTCGGCATCTGTTCTGTGCAGTGAGCCGCAGAAAAGCAGCGCATTCAGTTGGCCGCACCGCAGCCGACTCGTCAATAAATGAGTACAAAACAGC
>NW_015505531.1:940748-950127 GCF_001515645.1 Sinocyclocheilus grahami
AGTCACTATTTAGTGTGGTATTTTTTGACAATATTCACTCATCACGACAGTAAAATAGCGCATTCCAAGTCAATATATAAAGTTGCAACTGTGTTATTTAATGAGCTAACATGAACTAAGACTTAAAAACTAAAAAAGTTATTAAACCTGTTATACTGTATTATGACAGCACTTTTTTTAAAACTAAATTTCAATATCGTGATAATATCGTAATAAAAGCATTAGCAATTAATCGCAACATTACAATTTGATACCGGCATATCCCTAATAGTAAGTTAATAAACCACTTCAGAGTGATACAAGGCTTATTTTGTGTAATAACAAGTTGACTGAACAATATCCTTCACATTTTGGCCATTTCAGTGCTCATTCTGCCTATTGACAACCACCTTGTCACTAGATAATATAGTTTTTTTTTTTTTTTTTATCAGACGATGCCGCGATTATAAATGAGAGTGACTCCTGGTTAACATGTATTAAAAGGGGTCGTGTTCAGTCACTATTTAGTGTGGTATTTTTTGACAATATTCACTCATCACGACAGTAAAATAGCGCATTCCAAGTCAATATATAAAGTTGCAACTGTGTTATTTAATGAGCTAACATGAACTAAGACTTAAAAACTAAAAAAGTTATTAAACCTGTTATACTGTATTATGACAGCACTTTTTTAAAAACAAAATTTCAATATCGTGATAATACCGTAATAAAAGCATTAGCAATTAATCGCAACATTAAAATTTGATACCGGCATATCCCTAATAGTAAGTTAATAAACCACTTCAGAGTGATACAAGGCTTATTTTGTGTAATAACAAGTTGACTGAACAATATCCTTCACATTTTGGCCATTTCAGTGCTCATTCTGCCTATTGACAACCACCTTGTCACTAGATAATATAGTTTTTTTTTTTTTTGGTGAATTTTGAATAAATATTGTGTGAAATAATTGCTCAAATTGAGATATTTTGTCTGAATTCTGCGTGAAAAATTGTATAATATACATTGGCAGCAAACCATCAGTCACCTTGCTCTGCATCAACCATGAAAGACCAGGCAGTGGGCGAGCACTTCAGGTTTGAAGACACGACCTAGTAGTTCCCAGCCCACCGTTCAATTCCTAACGCCAGCCTGTGATGCAACACTCATTTCTTTAAACTTTCAGCAGCGTAACATGCAAAGTATCCGCAAATGTTGAAGAGCGCTTGAGGAAGTGCATGTTTCTCTATTACTAAACCACCTTCCCTTAGAACAAAGTGCAGCCCTGCAGTTCAGTCGTTAGATTTGAACAGATAGTGTTAACATATAAACGCAGAACATGAAAGCAAGCACTGAGACCCCCGTTCAGCCTTTTTAAACGAACAAAACAAACTTTAATGTGGTCAGTTAATGTTAGAAATTATGAACAATAAATGAATTCTCTTCTCTATGGTCATTAAAGCGCGGTGTGGGAGTGTATATGCGAGCTCATAAACGTGAATGTCAGCTCGTAACTACATTAAACAAAGCATGAAGCAATATGGAATAGGTTATAAAAGAAAAGTATAGCGACATTGAACTTACCTTCAGTGTTTTTCTGAGAACAAAATATTGTAGCCTATTAGTAAACAATGTATTTCATGAAGCCGTGTTTGTTTCTCAGTGGCTTGTGGAGCGTGTGGAGCTTCAGTGTGACTGTCAAACTCTCTCCGCCCATTCGCACGCGCATTGTAAATGCATGCTTTCAGTTTAACTGCACTGTCAACGACTGCTAGTCCGATTGAAAACGTGATGTCTAAATCGTTGTCTTCGCACTTCGCACTGTCTTCTGAATGTTTTTTTTTCATGAAGGACATATTCTGTGGGCTCTTGCTCCTTTTTACTTGGGACGTTAACTGAAAATAATGTACAAAATATAACAGTAAAACCTAAATGTAAGTTACCTTTTTTAACCACTGTTATTAATCTGAAATTATTGATATTATTAACACTTGTTGAAACGTATTCTACGTTCATAAAGCAAACCTGGTCGTGGTGCTGTTAAAAACGTTTTGCCAAAGAACTCAGAAAAACTTGAAAATTCTGTCTTGAATAATATTACTAGTTGTGATAATCCTTACAATATTATACAATAATCTTAGATCACCCAGGCTTGCCGCAGAACTATGGAAACCTTTCAGCTCATGACTTTAATGTTAAAAAAAATACCTGCTAAAAGCTTCAGCGCAGTTTTACAGGCAGTGTTGGGGAACGTTACTTTTAAAAGTAATGCGTTACAATATTGCGTTACTCCATAAAAAAAGTCACTAATCACGGTACTTAGTTACTTTTTATGGAAAGTCATGCGTTACGTTACTTTTGCGTTACTTTTTAAATCTGGACAGGGCGTGCGTAACCCCCAACACTGGTTACAAGCATGTTTAATACAGATTGGTACAGAAGGGTCACCTAAAAAATTGAATTGTATGGTCAAAAACACACTTAGAAATAAGGTGACAAAGAAATGTGATTACAAAATTTTTTAATATCGACTTTTTTCTTAATTCACTGGCCATTTTTTTTTACTGTATAAACAACTATAAACAGTGTCATTTCTTTTAAAGAGGTTTGTAACAGAGAATCTGGAAGACAGGCACTGTCACTGATATTTGTCTTCAAAGATAAGGCATTTCAATTCCAGGTTCATGCATTTACCCTGTCACTGTCTACATTTAAATTCAACCTCATAATCTAACTATTAATCAGACTGATGATTCAGTCGGTCTGAAAAACATTCATGTAAACTATTTCAGGAACAGTTTGCATATGCGCACCTGAGTTCAGAAAACAGCATTCACATCATTCAAGGGAACCAAATTGTGGTATCAAACAAACCAGGGTGCGCAACAAAAGTAATGAGTATTCCTCAAGTTGGCTGGATGCTCATTTTTAGCCTGTCCTCTCACAGATCTGACAAGAAAGGAAAGTCCGATGAGGTCTAGTGGAGCAGAACAGTGAGAGAGGTGCTGCATCCTGCTTGACCCAGACTTCTCCCAGTCATTCCTGATATAGTCAAACGATTTAGAAGGATCAGGGCTGAATTACAACATTTCAAAGAGGAGGATCGCTGGTGGATAGTGCAATGGCTGGTTAGGGTGATGTGGTAGTTCCTCACACCTCAAGACTACCTCCTTCTGATGCGACATTTCCTCTTGCAACATCCAAGCAGTTGCCATCCCTATGAATGAGAAAATATATATACAGTATCAATTCAAACTACAGGTAGAGAACATAAAAATATTACTCACCTGTGCTTTTATTATTTTTAATCTGACTCTTACCAGAGTTTTATTTCACCTCAATGCACAGACTACATTTCTTCTTGCACTGAACATCGCTATTGTAAAGAATGACAAAAAATATTTAAATCCCAACTACAGGTGTCAGGGATTCTATGAGAAAGGATTTAAATGCAGAATGAGTGATCACAGGTTTATTAACAGTACTGCTGACAAGACAAGAGAAGGTGAGGAGGGCGTGAACACGGTCCAAACAATAAGCAGGGAAGAGGCTCGAAGACAGGCATGCTGAGAGATAGGCCGCTGAGTCCAGCCCTGGATGACTGTAGGCCGGTGAGCAGTAATGGCAGTGCAGAGGGAGGCCTGACAGGAACTCGAAGCACAAGCCACTCCACACTCGTGGTCTCACAGGCACAGCACAGGTCTTGCTGCTTGGCAGATACAGGGAGCAGCTCGGGAGCTCAGCCTGCAGGACAGGACTAAAGACAGACAAGACACACCACCGCACAGGACAAGACACAACAAGACAGAAGGCGGTAACCAAAGTCAAGCGATAACTAGAAAAACTATAAGAAAATTAAAACATAAAACTAAAGCTAGGGAAAAGCTGAAGGAACTAGTAAAAAGGAAAAGTCTAAAGGCAAATGACTAAGGAAAGAAAAAGGGAAACTAAATACTAAAGATAAAGCAGATAACACTAAAGAATACTTAACTAGAGCAAGGATACATAGGAACAAAACAAGACTAGAATAAACAGGTAGAACTAGCTTAACAATACACTACAGACTATTGCAACAAGGAAGAATACAGTGGCACGGTATATATTTAGAGCAACTGGCAACACAAGAGGGAAAGGGAGCACAATATAAAGGGATCTGAGACACGAGGAACAGGTGACAACACTCAGACAAAAGAGGACTCAACAAGGACTAAACAAGGGGACGTGGTAATGGGAAACAAGAGGAGCACATGGCAAACACAAACAAAGACAGAGCCATGTGCTCAGATCAGGGGAGGACTTAACCAATAAGCGAGGTAAGCGGCCGCTTAGGGCCCCGGGGTATCAGGGGGCCCCATCTGAGTCTGCAAGCTTGCGAATCCTCTCATTATGATGTAAATAAGAGATTGATTGTGCACTGTAGACAGCTTCATTAATTAACAGAACATCGTGAGATCGCGATGAACTGAAGTGAATGACAGCTTTTAGAGGGATAGATCTTTGCGCACTTTCTAGGCTGTATAATCCTATCTGCCTGTCTCAGAATGGATATATTAACCTCAGAGAAGAAAGTATTGTGTTTAGTGTCATGATTTTATTTGTCTTGATGTTTCAAAATGACTGGCTTGTGTGATTTTCCTATGTGCACCGGCGAGAACTGCTGCGCTCTCATACAAATGCACAAATGCGATGACTGGAGATTTTCGCTTAATAATAGATTACATTTTCAATTTCTTTCTTGGCAAACCCTACGGTATGCCTTACAAACACTTAGAATACCGAACGAGTTGCATGGGATAATTTTACAACATTTGAATCCTTTTTGTAGAAAGATTGAAGGTTACAATTCATTAAATGGACAAGTGCAAGCATATCTTTTTTTTGTGATCTGAAAAAAATGAGCCTAATATGGCTTTAGAACAGCATCAGGTTGACTAATTATTTACTTAAGAGGTAAATAAGCTATAAACTATGAGAGAGAGAGCGCGAGCAAAATAAGGGTTAGGCGTAAAAGAACACATAGTTATTTTATGTTGGGGCCCCATACCTGAAATTTGCTTAGGGCCCCCAAATCTCAAAGTTCGCCCCTGGCTCAGACACAACACTTACAAGGACACATTGAACAAAGACAACACAGCGGAAATGATTTAATAATACTTTTATTTGACCTTATTTTACTGGCAGTGTTTCTCTTGTAACATCCAGGCAGTGAACATCCCTGTTGTAATGAATGACAAAAGATCACAATATCAATTTAAACTACAGGTCGTACAATAGACAGCAACAAATGTTTGAAAAATATGATTTACCTGTAATTTTTTATTTGACTCTCACCAGAGTTTTATTTGACATCAACGCACAGACCACATTTCCTCTCGAATCACACAGGCAGTGAACATCACTATTGTGGTGAATGACAAAAAGATTGAATTTCCAACTACAGGTTGTACAACAGAGAGCATAAATTCTTTAAAAACTTTACTCACCTGTGCTTTTTTATTTTTAATCTGGCATTCATCAGAGTATATTTTACCTCAAATGATAGGCTGCATCTCCTCTTGTAACATCCTACTGTAATGAATGAGAAAGGATTTTGTATGAAATCAAACTACAGGTTGTACAATAGAGAGCAGATGTGCTTGAGAAATATTACTGCCCTGTGATTGTTTTTCCCTTTTTGTTTTTAATTCTAGCACTTATCACAGTTGTGTTTTACCTCAGTGGATACAGTGTTTCCTTTCACAACTTCAGGGCAGTGAACATCACTATTGTAATGAATAAGAAACAAATACAGTGCATATTAAACTTTAAGTTGTGCAATAGAAATGTCTGAAAAATATGACTTACCTACAGTTCTCATTTTTATTTTGGGGATCTCAAAATCTGGCACAAGATATACCATAGCTATCTTTTCAAATCACAGTTTGTACAGAACAGTAGAGATGCTTGATAAACGTTACTCACCTGCACTTTTCCTATTTAGTTTTTAATCTGGCATTCACCAGAGATTTATTTCTTATTTTACCTCACTGTGTCCTCTTGCACCAACCAGACAGTGGAATGACTTTTCTGTAGGATATCATATGCACATAGGACAATGTAACATTTAATGAAGCACTGTTTTTTTTTTTTTTATTAAACTTTGTGTATCATTATTTTATTTTATAGCTTCCTTTAAATGCTCTCTAATTTAATAAGGTTTATAGATACTGTGAATAAAAACATTTTACACTAACTCTGAGAGATACTGATATTTTGTCTGTGAGCACCGAGTTCTTGGACATAGAGGATTTGTCCTGTAAATATTAAAGTAATTCCAATACTCAACACTAGGTGGCCGCATGAGTTCTCGTTTATTTCAGGCACTCATTTTCCCACGTGGAAGGAGGGGATGTCATGCATTCACATACAGCGAATGAGAACTTAAAAGACTGTGATAATGCTTTCAACAACACCCTGACCTGGCCCCTATTTGTCCTCAGCCTGGCTGAGGGGACATAACTTGTGTAAGACAATAAGGATGTGAGACAGTGCTAAAATAAACCAGCAGAAATGAAGCATTTCTTCCTTACTCAAAAGATACACATATATCACTCCACCTGCAAAGAATGAAGAAGAGCAGAAACAGAAACATATCTTCAATTTTAAAAAGCATCTATGTGATACAATATACAGTGGTAAAGAATCACCCCCTTTAAAATAATCACATTTTGTTGCTTTGCAGTCTAGGGCCCGTTAATCAGACATCTGGACTTTGTTATTTTAATGTGCCAAGAGTTGAAATTGCAGGAAGGTTAGACTAACTACATTAAAGGGGTCATATGACACGATTTCAATTGTTCCTTTCTCTTTGGAGTGTTACAAGCTCTTGGTGCATAAAGAAGATCTGTAAAGTTGCAAAGACTAAAGTCTCAAATCCAAAGAGATATTCTTTATAAAAGTTAAGAGTCAACCACGCCTACCTAAAACACGCCCTTCTAACACGCCCCCACATGTCTACGTCACTATGTGGGAAGATTTGTATAACGCCGCCCAAATGTTCACGCAAAGAAAGAAGGCGTAACTTTTATTCTCGCTGTTGTATTGTTGTTGCCGCCGCCATGTTGTGAAGGCGCTGTGTGCTTCGTTGTGAAAGCGAAACTATTTTGTTTGGCCTTCCAAAAGAGGACGATATCTGCTTGCACGATATGGTAAGGGGCGTAACATTTCCGTCACACGCTTGAGGTATTCGGCCAGTCACAACGCACTGGATAGCTGGCCAATCAGAGCACACCTCACTTTTTCAGACCGATGAGCTTTGTAAAAATCGAGGCATTTCAGAAAGGCGGGGCATAGAGGAGAAACAATAATGTACAGTATGTGGAAAATAATGTGTTTTTTTAATCTTAAACCGCATAAACACATTTCATTACACCAAATAATGTTCTTTTTAGCAGCATCATATGACCCCTTTAAAGTAGGCGGCCCACATGGCCTATCAAAGCAGAAGAGCAAAGTGGTGGTAGAGTGGAGCAATCTCATTAACTACACTGGGGTTTTACTGCATGCAGACAGACAGAAATGCTCTATGATCCTCCACATACAGCCAGAAGCACATATGAACCGCATCCATGGCCGAGCGGCGGCGGCGGCGTTCCTGACAAGTTAAAAACATCTGCGTAGCTCTGTTTCTTTCTCTCCTTCTACATTCATTTCTCCCACCCTCTCCCAGTGATCTTTGATATTTATTTCTGGGCACGTTGGCTGGCCTTACATGGTCTGGCGTTGGGTGCAGCCACTGGTCTGCCCTCCATATGTGGCAGTGGCAGGATGGGAATACCAGACGTTTGAAGTCATCGATTTAAAGGAACGCATGTTTTCATTGCACTTTGGAGATATGAAGTGTGCATATTGGTTTATTAGAATGAGATTTATTCCAGTGGCAAACAAACAACCATAATCTGACTTTGTTTGTGTAGAACATGTGTGTGTGTCCCACATACATGTGTTTATGGGAGCTGCATGTTTGGAGATGGACATGTGGGGGCAGAGATGAGTAGAGGGAGAGGTTGGTTCTTATTCAGTGGTGGTTACACATTAAAAGGAGTTCATACAAAGTTATCACACGACTCCTCTGTTTAGTGCACATTTACAGTTTGTAATCAATGACATTGGAGTTTACTCACCAAACTTTGACTTTCTGAACAATGGGTGATTAAATCTGCATGTGTGATCTTGTACACAAATGCAACTGAAATAACAATGAATGTTTGATGCAACTGGTATAAAGAATGAAAGGAACTATTTGCCTGGTACTCACTCAGGACAGTTAGAGAGAGAGAGAGAGCAGCCAGAACTTCCCACACAGGGAGCGGGTGGTGAATGAGACGCATTGTGTCACATAGGACACAGCAACAAATCGCTCATTGAATTGTTGTGGGGAAAGATTAATGCACAAACAGCACAATACAAGCCCAATTCAGAGGACGACACGGCGCCCCATTCTCCATTCTCTGATCTGATTAAGTCACTAGGTCAAGGTTTTCCTTATTCATTGTGGAATAAAATCAGCTTTTGAATTTTAATGGGATTTGTCGAGGAGTGGTAAGTACCAGTTTTGTGTAAACTTCTAATATAAATGTATGAATATGAGTCATATAGTCATATTTAATAATGTTCTACAAAAAAAATATTTAAAGGAACCTTTTAACACTGTGGTGGAAACAAACTCCAGTACTCAAGGGGGCGATATAGTTTCCTTCAAATGTGTTCATATTATTTAGCTATCTTAAAGGGATAGTTCCCCCAAAAATGAAAATGTGATGTTTATCTGCTTACCCCAAGGGCATCCAAGATGTAGGTGACTTTGTTTCTTCAGTAGAACACAAACAGAGATTTTTAACTCCAGCCGTTACAGTCTGTAAGTCGTATAATGCATGGCAATGGTAACAAAATCTATGAGAGTAAAAAAAACATGCACAGACAAATCCAAATTAAACCCTGCGGCTCGTGACGACACATTGATGTCCTAAGACACGAAACGATATTTATATCATATTTTACTTCTAATACATCACTATGTCCAACTGCTTTGGGCGCGCATACGGCACAGAAGTTGGGAATATGTGGAAAGTCACCACTCCCGAATGAGTTCGCGTGAGAGAACGTAATCTTTTAGTTTTAAGTCGGTTCCAACAATCCGGATAAGCGCAAGTAAGTACCATTTTGGTTAGTTGTCGTACCTACAATGTTTGTGCACTGTGCAAACAATGAGTGACGTATACGCGCGAGAGATCACTTCCGGCGCTTGTGTAAACTACGCCAGAGCGCGTACACTACGCCAGAGCGCGTACACACCTCACACACCGGATGCCGTGCGCGCATGCGCCCAAAGACAGTTGGATATAGTGGTGTATTAGAGGTT
>NW_015505531.1:950635-976247 GCF_001515645.1 Sinocyclocheilus grahami
CCACTATGTCCAACTGTCTTTGGGCTCGCGCACGGCATCCGGTGCATGAGGTGTGTATGCGCTCTGGCGTAGTTTACGTTAATGGGTGTGTTGATATCCAGCCGAAGAGCAGTCAACCATAACTTCAGGTGAGCAGGCTCAGAAGTTGGGAATACGTGGAAAGTCACCACTCCCGAATGAGTTCGCGTGAGAGAACGTAATCTTTTAGTTTTAAGTCGGTTTGAACAATCTGGATAAGCGCAAGTATGTACCATTTTGATTAGCCGTCGTACCTACAATGTTTGTGCACTGTGTAAACAATGAGTGACGTATACACGCGAGAGATTACTTCCGCCGCTTGTGTAAACTACGCCAGAGCGCGTACACTACGCCAGAGCGCGTACACACCTCACGCACCGGATGCCGTGCGCGCGCTCAAAGCAGTAGGACATAGTGGTGTATTAGAGGTAAAATATGATATAAATACAGTTCGGTTTCTGGCACAAACCGATCGTTTCGTGTCTTAGGACATCAATGTGTCGTCACGAGCCACAGGGTTTAATTTGGATTTGTCTGTGCATGTTTTTTTTACTCTCATAGATTTTGTTACCATTGCCATGCATTATACGACTGATAGACTGCAACGGTTAAAGTTAAAAATCATCATATGTGTTCTACTGAAGAAACAAAGTCACCTACATCTTGGATGCCCTGGGGGTAAGCAGATAAACATCACATTTTCATTTTTGGGTGAACTATCCCTTTAACAACCTCTAACTAAATTACTCAAAGGTAGTTGACCTGACAGAAAAAAACGCACCATAGATGTTTACTCTAATGAATGCTAAAGAGCACATTTTAACAATGCCTTGAACTATGAATTGCACTATGAATAATTTCATAATGCAACAATGCATAAAACTGAGCTTGCATAGCCAGAAGTTTTTTGACATACAATGTTTTTTTCTGATTGGCACTATACATTTATTTTAAATTAGACTACATACAAAATGCAATTTATATATATTTTAATTTTTAATTTATTTATTTATGAATCAAAATCCACTTTGATATTTTTGGAGGGCATAACATAAACATCAGGGTGATAGAACTGTCTTTAACTCATTATGAAGAAAAAATAGAATAAAATTACATAACATTAAAATTAAAAGAAAATCTTATGTAATTTGGCATAATATTTTATGATTAAAGCAGTTCATTTTAAATATTATAAATATTCGAAAAACCTGGGGTCCAGCCAACATGCACAAACATAAAGGATTTTTTTTTTTAAAGATACCTGTGACTGTGTTAAGGTCAATAACTGTCCATTTAATACAATTTCAGATAATGAGACCTTTTGATGGCAAGGCAGGGTTAGTTCAGGTTGTAACAATTCATATGATACAACCCTCCAAAAACTTAACGATATTTATGAATTAATAATTGAAAAATTTTTTTTTTTTTTTTTTACTTTTTTAAAATGACAAAACCTAAAAGATACAAAAAAAAAAAGATTAATAGACAAATAAACAAAAAATAAAGAAAGTTTTTAAAATATATATTTTTATTTTTACTTCATGATTGCCACATGAGTTTTTTTATTTTTTGCTGCAGAAAATTACACAGAGGTTTTTGTTTATAAAAACTAGGGATGCACCGATATGAAAATTTTGGCCGATACCGATAACCGATAATTCTTTATTTTTGAAAGCCGATAACCGATATGTTGGCCGATAAATCTATATCCAAATTGTTATATACTTTTTGAGAGCCTGATTACAAAAAAAGTTCTCATCATTAAAAACCACATCCCAAACACTTCAACATAAGCAGCCTAGTTTTAACGGTGTACGTTTTAAAAATAATTTTACTCTCCCATTACCAAATTTAGTCAAAGTCTTACAAATAAATAAAATATTGCATAAATAATGCAAACAACATACAAAACCTACTTGAAAATAAACATAACTTGGCACATGCGTTTTAAACTACATTTTTGACCCATTTATTGACCCACTTTGGACTTGCGATGATATTTAACTCTAAAAACTCATATTTGAATGACACTTCAAATTTTACAGCTTGCTGAGGAAAGGTGCATTATTACTTTTCTAACCTGTCTGATTTTTAAGATGATAAAATGGGTGAAAAATTCCCAATATCTAGCCATATGCATAAACAAGAATATCATAGACACTTGGGTATGGGGTATTTTCACTTGGCCAAAGCAAGCAACTAGAAACCACCCAGAACACTCTAGCAACTGCATAGAAACACCTTGGCAACCATCCTATGGCAACACCTTCATGGACGCACTGTGCACGGGCAAGCAAGCTTTGTGATATTTGTGAAATACCCATACACTGACTCTATTGTGATCCACTGCACTGTATTCAGGTGATGAACTGAGCTCTGAGGCAGAGCGTGCAACAAATCCTCTGTCAGAGTATTCTTCTTACACAACAGGATATGATGCTACTCTGTGTCCAAAGCTCTTATTACTCTTTGTGCACAGGATTAAGATCTGCACAATGACTACATAAAAGCACGGATAAGACGAGTTGGTGAAGGCAAAAGTGCTCAGGTTACACATGATTAGGCTTCAGGCTCCTGCTAGTTTTTCGTCACACTCTGGACTGCAAGTGTACTACAATAACACCAACTAGATTTGAAGCTTTCTGAAGGTTTTAAGGTGTTTTGATTGGGTGTTGCTATGCAGTTCTGAGTGGTTTATAAGGCAATAATTGATGAATTGGTACAAGTCTCTACGATACTGTATGCTGATCTCAAGATGTGGCTTGGGTCTCTTCTTCAACATAAGTCTATTGGATTTCTTCGCACGTTTTATCATATGCCAGACATAAATTGTACATTTCATCACTTAGAAACTTAATAGCACACTTTTCGTCAACAAGTATGCAGATATTGTGTCATATATCTGTTGCATAAATGGTGCAGGATTACTTAAGGTTAGGGGCTTTGTTTAAATTTCTACCTTTAACCTTCGGAGGGAGAAACACAGAGTAGCAGAGAGCAGCAATGCTTGGCATCCAGCAGACAAAAGGGTGGGCCTGGCAGGAAAAGCAGCGATGAGTAAAGCTCATGTTCTCCTTTATAAGCCCCTCATCTAACGACCGCACTCAATTACAGCAAGGCTCAGAGTTGAGGAACTTTTTACAGGATTACTGCCAGTTTCCTCCAGCACACACACACACACACACACACACACACACACACACAGAGTCATTCACTGCTGGATGCTGGAGCGTCTCTGTGTAACCGGAGTGGGCTGAAGCTATAATGAGCGGTATGAAGGGATGATGTTGAAGACTGGCCGAGCTAGTCAGGGGTAAACAGTGGGGAGTTTCCTTCAGATTCTACGATGCACTCTTCTCGTTTGTCTCTGTTAGGCAGTCCGTTCTGCTTTGATCCCGGAGAAGCTAAAAGAGGCTATAAAAAGGTAAGGATTCCTGTTTTTATGATGTATGCCGAGATTTTTTAAAGAATCAATTACTATATCTCAGAGGAAAGTAAAATGACAAACTGTTAGTTAGTTGCTTGTTCGAAATTATATTGAGATGTTTTCTTAAGTTTCATGCTTCTCATATTTCTCTCCTGAGGAAAAAAAAAAAAGCCAGTATAATGTCATCAAGGATTCCAATGAAATCTCAATATCTCAAAATGTCCTCAAGATACCAAATGGTCTGCAGTCAAATATGAACTGAAGTCCCTCTGGAATCAAAGGATTTGACCTGTGAAATGCATGCTCTCTTTAACTCTGCTGTATGTTTACTGTATGCTCACAATTATCTCATTTGTGTCTATTTTTATTTCAGAATTTGTTTTTAAGAGAAACATTTAAGACAAAATTGATGAGAAATATTTTGGGAAATTTTCTTTGGGATTTTATGGCATGTTGTTCATTTATCTCCTGATAATGTTGTCTGGTATTTTAATGTATTATTAAATCTTATTATAAATCTACCATTTCAGTGTGATGTAGACTAAATAATTTCCCTCAAAATAGTTTATATGAATATGTCCATAGCGACAAATGGTGACCATGTTTCTTTAAGGAAACTTTGGTTTCATTTATTGACTTTTTACAGAAATAAAAATCGCATGTTAATTGTAAGTGAATGAAAACTGTATGATAGTTTAAACTGATATTAAATGCAGTTAGCTGAACTTTCCAGTGAACCACTTAAGTATGACTTAAGTACATCTTTATATGGAATTTCATATTTACTTTTATAGTCTTTGAAATATAGTTACAGTCAAATTTACTGACAAGTATTTATGGTGAACTAAAATATACTTTAATGTAATTTCCATCGAAACATGTATGTCATGTATTTAAATATATCTGTAATTACACATTTTAATGATAAAGTTGCAGTTTTTTACTTTAAAATATATAACTTGAAATGTAATATTGAATAACAGACTACAGTTAAAATTATAATCATGTACATTACATGTGCTTTAGTATGTTAATCAACACATCTAAATAAGTGTACTTTTAAACATGAATATATAATGATTTAAAATGTACTTAAATAAAACTTTGAATTTGACATTATTACAAAGTGCACTTTTTAGTCACTCTCTTTAAATACACTTAAACAGCCTTTTATTTCATTGATATAATATGTTCAAGAAATTTATTTTTTTAATACATACTTTTAAGATTTTAAGTTCACTATAAGTGCACATTCAACACAATTAAGTGCACTTTCTGTTCAAGAGACAGCAAAAATACAACACCAACAACTAAAAATCAAATGTTTTAAATGCATCTCAGCTCTAAGAAAGGAAATCAGTTCTTTTCTCACTCTAATAAGAGTTGGGATGGTGACAAGGCCCGGACCAGCTGCACCCTTTAAGACGTAGTCTTGGTCTCGCATGGGTGGCATCCGACCCACAACTAAAAACTTACAGCAGTGACTGTAAAGACTTCTTTACTTACCTCTTAGAGGACATAAAACCATTACTGAAGTCATGCTGATTTAAGAAGTCTAATGAGTAATCCAGTCCACGTTTTAAATGCATCTCAGCTCTAAGAAAGGAAATCAGTTCTTTTCTCACTCTAATAAGAGTTGGGATGATGACAAGGCCCGGACCAGCTGCACCCTTTAAGACGTAGTCTTGGTCTCGCATGGGTGGCATCCGACCCACAACTAAAAACTTACAGCAGTGACTGTAAAGACTTCTTTACTTACCTCTTAGAGGACATAAAACCATTACTGAAGCATTACTTTAAGAAGTCTAATGAGTAATCCAGTCCAACCTAAACAGAGTCTGTGTGTGTTAATAAGACTCAAGGGGGTGTGGACTTTCAGGAGGGGGCGAGGAGAAATAAGGTGAAGATAGACTGTGCCACACTAAATGTCAAGTGTGAAAGGCTGCGCTCTAATTTAAACTAGCACCCTTGACTCGTGGCCAAAGAGGCAGTGTTGTTTTTCTGCTTGAACGAGGGCCCAAGTCCTCTAATCTCAGCTCGCTCACATGATAAGGTTAGAGCGGGGTTGAGTGAGGGGTCTGGGCTGTTATGTGTTCAGGATGAGTGGGCTTGATGGGGGAGGATCTGTGTTGTTTCCCTGTACAGAGAGTGCACGTTCACGCTGGTCATGGAGGCACTGAGAGACAGGAACTGTAATTTCTCAGATCATTTCCTACCACTTTGCTTTGGCCTTGGCCCCACTTTGCTCTTGTTCATTAGCAGTCATTAATTCCCAGGACAGACCATCAGAAAAACCTTCGGTGAGGCTAGTGAGGGCCGCTGAAAGGCAGAAAAATAGCAGTGAAACAAAGGATCACGTGTGGAGGTCATGAGTGAGATGTTTTGGGGCCCAGTCTCTTTTATCCAAAAGCATGTATGAACAATCAAATGCTGGATGGACACTCACTGTGACAAGTGATTTCTGTTCAAAATCAAAAGAGTTACAAAAGGTAGGTCAGAAACAGAAAGAAATAGTTTACCCAAAATTTGCATTCCGTTTTTTTTAATTTTTTTTATGTATAACACAAAATGAGAATTTTTGAAAAATGTTAATGTGGCTCTTTGACCTATAAAGTCACAGTCCAAAAAAAAAAAAAAAGTATCAGAAAAACAGCTCACTATTCTTCTGAAGACATGAAATATATATATATAAAAAATACTTTTCAAAGTTGTGAATATAAAAAAGTTTAAGTTTATTAATACTTTACAAGAAAATACTACTTCAGTCTTTCTAATACAAACTTTCATATGTTAATTTAATGTGCTAATCACATTTTCTTTGTAATTATTTGTGAAATTTACAAGCAATTTCTCAGTGAAAGTTCCAGTGTAGTTTTGTGAGGAACAGGCTTAAATTTACATTGTTAAATTATTGGAATATTGTTCAACACATCACAAAATTCGCAAATGGGATTTAAATGAAAATAAATGTTGTCAAAAAGACCCTATGATCACACATGATCTCAACAATGTCTCAAACTTTGCACAAATTCTACAAAATAGCAAAGTCTGCAAGATTTCAGAAGTTTTCATTGTTAAGTCAAATAGGTAAATCTTTTTATATATATCTAGAATCTTGTAATAAGTCAACAATTGTTTCATTTGTTGCTGTTTTAGATACAATTGATGCTTAACTGAGAACTCCTGTTTGTCTCTTGAGCAATAAGATTTTCCTTCAGGACCCTAAACCTTTCTGTTCAAATTTGTGGTTGGTGCAAAAAAAGTCAAATTGGAAGGCAGCTTTCACATGGCTTTATAGTTTCATAAATTCATGGTGACTGACAACCGTGAAAATCGTCTGTAATGCAATTGCTCATAAATCATCTCACATTAAAGCAATTCTCTTGCATTATTCCACAGCTAAACAAAATATGAGGTAAAGAGTATCCAGTGTTAAAAAAAAAAAAAGGTTACAACACAGCTGGAGCTGGGAACATTGTGTTCAGATTTGCAACTGTAAGCGTAGTTAGTGTTGCTTCATATTACTTTTCTAAGCAATTGATCAATTTTAGCTTGAAGGATGAATGTACAGTTTTTATTTAAATATGACATACGTTAATGTATTTTTAAAATGGAAATATATAGCACAAAATATATTTTTTAATTTTTTTTAAAGAATATATTTATATATTTTTAAAACATATTTTCAAAAATATACAAATAAATGGCCAAAAAAAAATATTGGTAGAAAATACATTTACGCAAATATATTTTGGAACATACTATGGCAAATATTTTTTTGGGCAATTTTTGTATATTTTGAAATATATTTCGAGAATATATTTGAAAATGTATTAAAAATTTTTCCTCCCCTAAACATAAGAATCATGAATGCGTAAGCAAATACAAAAAATATGAAAACATAAAAAAAATTCACACAAATTTACCACCAATTGGACAAAACGTTAAATAGTAATGAATTGCCATGAGACCGTGTTGGGAAAACCCATCTAGTTTAAAATCTTATACCCATAAATCTCCCTAAAATCACCTCTAAATATAGTCTAAATGTGTATCAAGTAAAGTTACTATACAGAAAGCTATAATCAGTAATAATATTACTAATGATCCCGAAGAGCAGGATACAGCCGCATGCACAATGTATCATGTAATGTAATATTCCTCCTATTCTGCTGAGGACAGAAGGCCATTTCTTCACTCACACCCACATTACCCTGCACAAAGTGGAACGGAAGCAGCGTTTTAGCCTCTGTAATCAGGGTCTGCTCCAGACACAATAATGACATTATTACAGTATCGCAGATTCTTATCAAACAAAGCCCACAGGTCATGCCCTCAAAAAGACAATCTGGACTGCACTCAAAGCCACACAGATGAAGCACACTACCCCAATATCTGTCCAGAGCTGAGAAATAAAAGAGCTCAGCTGGAACGAGAAGAAGGAACAGTATCAGTGAAAGAGGTGCTTAACTTTCAGAAAAATGTTGGCGGTCTGCCTCAGGAGGTCAAAACCGAAATATTGTATGATATATTATATAATAAATACTCTAAAAATTAATAAAAGAATTTGGGAGAGCACCATGAGGTGTGTGATTGTATCAATAAACATTTTTCCTAGCTGATATCAACCCGATCTCACAGGAACAGAACTATTTTACAAGGTGGTGATTTAGTATGTATTTGTACAATGTTAATTGTATGAAAATGTATGATTTTTAGAATAAATACATACATTTGCATGAATGTTCACCTCTATGCAAACCATCAGCAGGGCATAAGCAGACTGTATGAAAACATCTGAATGAGATCATGCGAATTCATATGAATTAGCCAGCAGTTCGCCAACACAAAAAATTATTGCAGACTGCCTTAAGATTGTGTTGGCTAATATATCAAAAATGTAAAATATGCAGCACAAAACAGCACAGCTGGAACTGGGAACATTGTGCTCAGATAACTGTAATTGTAGTTATTATTGGTTGCTATTACTTTTCCAAGCAATTTATTGATTTTTGATTGGCAGATATATAGAATATACAGATGAGAAAAACAACTTTCACGGGAAAACAATTTTTTTAATTTTGTGCATTGTTAAAATGTAGGAAAATTAAAAATGTTTAGAAAAAAAATACACATGAAGGTCAACCCCTAACCGTCAGTGTGGCATATGAATCGTACAAATTCACATGAATATCCACCAATTTGCCAAAACCTGAAATAGTTACAAATTACCATGAGATCGTGTTGGGAAAACCCATTGGTGTATACTGAACGAGGAGCCTGGGCTATATGGACTGGAATATTGGAATTTGCTCTTTTGTTTAAAGGGGTCATATGATGCGATTTCAATTTTTCCTTTCTCTTTGGAGTGTTACAAGCTCTTGGTGCATAAAGAAGATCTGTAAAGTTGCAAAGACTAAAGTCTCAAATCCAAAGAGATATTCTTTATAAAAGTTAAGACTTGTCCACGCCCTCCTAAAACGGCTCGTTCTAACACGCCCCCACATATCTACATCACGATGTGGGAAGATTTGCATAACGCCGCCCAAATGTTCACGCAAAGAAAGAAGGCGTAACTTTTATTCTCGCTGTAGTATTGTTGCCGCCGCCATGTCATGAAGGCGCTGTGTGTTTTGTTGGGAACGCGAAACTACTTTGTTTGGTCTTCCAAAAGAGGACGATATCCGCTTCATCATGCCTAGAGCTGATCCGTGCTGGTCGCTGAGGAAATACTTCAACTTCGTGCTGTCGATTGCCGGATCGGCTTTCACGTGTTTGTTGAACCTTAAACCGCATAAACACATTTCATTACACCAAATACACTAAATAATGTTCTTTTTAGTAGCATCATATGACCCCTTTAAGTCAACACCTTAGCAACTGCATAGCAATATTTCATGTTTCTTGAACACCAATTTGTAAGTAACAAGGTTGTAGATTTAGGGCATATCACTAAGTTTGATTATAGCCCTACAATTTTCATAAAAAATTAGAAAATGGAATGAGATTACTTACTTTTCCATTTTATTTTATATTATTCAATGTTCCATTTTTATAAAAAGGGGCAAATGCATGGACACTGCTAAGTATTTACTATAATTGTTATTATTACCAGTGTTGAGGAAAGTTATTTTTAAAAGTAATGCATTACAATATTGTGTTACTCCATAAAAAACTCACTAAATGTGTTACTTAGTTACGTTTTATGGAAAGTAATGCATTACGTTACGCTACATTGCTTTACTTTTTGTCACCTGAGCTGGACTTGCTTATTTATTTTTAATAACAAAAAACTACTTTTTTGAAAAAGTAACTCAGATATTTTCTTGTAAATTTAAAAGTAATGCATATTAGTTACTTGAAAAAGTAATCTGATTACGTAACTCGCGTTACTTGTAATGCATTACCCCAGACACTGATTATTACTACTATTATGTTTTTAGATTTGAATTTGATATTTAGTTAATTTATATATATATATATACCACACATCCTAGAGCTTTCACATGCCAAAGAAAAACCCTTCTGCAGAACATTACCAAATGGAACAATCTGTGCTTGATGTGTGCTTGTCTCCAAACGAATGTCCTGAAATGCCTTGACCTTAAATGCACCAGGAGGGCTGGTTTCCCAGGCACAGATTAAGCAAAGTCCCACAATAGAAAGCATTTCCAGAGAGAAGGATCAGAGTCTGAATGACTTGAGAGTATTTTATTTGAAAATAAACGATTTACTTGTTATTTGACTTATCTGTCTCTTATCTGTATGCCTTGAATTTACTTCTTTTTTTTTTTTTCGCCTGGTGGACACAAAAAGGGCTATAAGGCAAATTAACTGTAACTCCATTAAAAAGGTGAGATATGCAAACCGTTAAACTGTTTAAACTAAATCTGGCCTTAATAATATTATCTCCCAGAGTTTGTACTGTACTGCATATTAAAACATGCATCGGTAAACAGTTTATTTTTGACATATGCCAGGCAAAATTTGGAATTTGTTTTATTGTGGCTCAGTGGCCACATAATAAGGAAAAAAAAAAGATCACACAGACTGCTTTTCTGTTGAGCCTCATCAATAATACACATGTACTGTAAATCCAATCTGTGTCAGTAATACGCCCCCTAGTGTTGAATCTGCAGTCTAACTTTATGGCCAACTCTTATTTACATGCAGGAAAAAATAGGTAATTACCCAATCAAAACTTTTTTTTTGAGTGAGCACAATCACTAAATGGAGACAGAATGCATGTGCTTGATCATTGTGGCCTATTTTAGTCCTTCCTCCAAACAGCTGTGACTATACCAGCTTATATATCTGAATATTATTATAAGAATGTTTTTAAACAAAAAATGGCACATTAAAACAATAATTTTAAATTTTGGTGACCTGAAATAAATATTTGTTCCCTATATTTTTATATTCAGTAGGATTTAATTTAAATGAGAGTCTAAATATGTGCTGGTCACTGACTGTACATTATGTACAGCAGATGAGGGAGAGGAAAAATATAAGGTTTACATTTTTTTATGGCATGCCTGATGCTCAATATTAAAGCTGACATATATTATGGCCTTAAATCAGCCTAAATATACAACAAATAATTCAGCATTAATTATGAATGATACCTATTGGGCCAAATGTAGTCAAATAAATTTAGAACATAATACATGACTCACATCTGATTTCATATTTCATTGTCCACATTTGATCATTCTCAACTTACATTCACTTAGCTGGTTAAGCTGGAATTTATGTATTTTTATTTGGAAGCTTAGATGGCAAAAATGGAGATGATCAACATTTCAAGGTGAAGAGGCAGATGAAGGAGCTGCATATTTGGTTTATGCATGTGTCGTTCAATAAACATATGTTCAATCATGTCGTTACTAAAATGGGCCACTAGGTGGGAGTGTTGCATTAGTTCACTAAAGTCCACTGCCAAGTGCACTTCAGAAAATGTAATTTAATTTATTTGCTCCAAGTGTGATTTCTAAGCCAATGCTGTTTTTCGCCACTATACTGCTGAGCAGGGGTCTTCAGACTCGGTCCTGCAGAGTTTAGCTCCAACTTGCCTCAACACACCTACCTGGAAGTTTCTAGCATGCCTAGTAAGACCTTGTTGTGTTTAATTAGGGTTGGAGCTAAACTCTGCAGGACACCGGCCCTCCAGGACCGAGTTTGGAGACCCCGATTCAGAAGATGCCACTGTAACAATGCTTTTATAATGATCGTTGGACATGTAACAGGTAGGAGGACTTGAGAAGACTTATAGGCCTACTGTTCATTCAGTCCTGCTTTGTTCACATGATTACAACTTACATGACTAACATTCTAGTCAGTACATTGCAGTCAAAACACTAGACAATTTAGTCAATATACTGCGACTACTTCTGATTACTTTTAAATTAGGCTACTTTACTTTTGACCTAATAGTTTAAGACATTTGAGGATACTCTCATAAGTACGGATTTATAATGGCTAAACGATTCATGTTAAAAGGGATGTTAAATTAGGAGGAATTTCGTAGTTACAGTTAATACATTTTAAATAAATAAATAAATATTGTTGCTCTATAGGCCTATGTTGAATACATAATAGGCCTATTTCACAACTATACACACTGTAAAAAAATTATGTAAAATTTAAACCGTAAAACCTAAAATGTTGCTACCGTATTTTTTACAGTAAAATTCCGGCAACCACAGCTGCTGTTTTTTTTACCGTAAAAAAATACGGTAGCAACATTTTAGGTTTTACGGTTTAAACTTAAATTAACAGTTAAATACCATAATTTCATTAACTGATGTAATGTTAATATACCAACCTATTGAAGTGCTGAATTCTGTTTTGTACCTTTGTAATACACTGATAACCACCAAATGCAGGAGGTGATGAGAAAGTCACATGATGAACCAAAGCCCATCACAAGCAGCTTTTAAATAATAACATATATAGAAGGTGCACAGCGTCATTCACACAAACACTAAACACCATCACGGTGACACATCACGGTCATTTTTTACAGCATGAACAGTGTTTGGTAACATGCATAATTATTTGTCATGAAAAGATATTATCTAATGAATGCGTGTTGCTTTTGTCACAAACAGAAGAGTGGATCACACATTGTATTTACATGGTGTAAAATATGAAGGGAGAGATGCTGATAAAGCAGTTAAAATATAACATAATTACAGATTTTTGCATCTGATTATGTAACCCAGATTGCATATAATCAATATAATCAGAATCAATGTAATGCATTACTATCCATTATTCATTTATCATCTACTGTAAAAGAGTATGAAATAATATGAACAGAAGATTCATATAAAACTACAAATCATCACATTTATTCAAATTAATCACAGAACACAGTTCAAAAGTTTTTTTTTCTTTTGGTTAAGATTCCTGCTCCGTCTTCTGTGTTTCAGTGATGTGTTTAGAGATGTTGTGTATCTGTCTGTAGCATCATCCTCTCAGGTGCTTCAAACAGCTGATTCATGGGCTTCATATCAAACACACATCTGAAATCCTGTCTTTTGTAAGAGCAGGAGTCTTTCCCAATCGTTCTGTGAGAACTATTAAGTGTGTAATGTCAATGCAAAGTTATCTTCTCAAAGATCTTGTTCCTTCTCAAAGTTCATCCAGCTGATCCTCTCCTATTGCAATATGTCAGAGTGTAAACAGGCTGAAAACCGGCCAGTGAATTCCCATAAATGGACTAGGCAAGGCTGTTCAGTGGCTTTTGACTTAATGCCACTTTGGAGCATTTATCAGCAAATACATTTATAAACCTTTCCTCTACTGGGTGCTGGTGGTAGAGCAAGCTGATGACGTCACATTCTTATGCTCTAAGGAGAAAAGTTTAACACAAACATTCATTCACAGCCAATACTAAGTACTTAAAATGGACATAATGAATAGCATGTGATCCCAGAGTTGACACTGTTCTGGTGCACCAGAATCATGAGAAACTGAAACAATACGTTTAATTCTCTTTAGACACAGTTTATATGTGGTGGACAGACATTTTTGCTTTATACTAAGTCACATTGTTATCAATCAGATATTGTGAAGCACACACATTGAAGCACACACACACACACACACACACACACACACAGGTTTACATTTGTGAAAAGTGGGGACTCTCCATAGGCGTAATGGTTTTTCTACTGTACAGACCGTATTTTCTATTGCCCTACACCAACCCTACCCCTAAACCTACCCCTCACAGGAGACTTTGTGCTATTTCAGATTTTCAATACACTCCATTCTGTGTGATTTATAAGCGTTTTGAAAAGTGGGGACATGGGGTAATGTCCTGAAAAGTCACCTTCTCCTTGTAATACATATGTCATACCTTTGTCATTATACAAATGTATGTCCTCATTTGTCACAAAAACGAGTACACACACACACACACACACAGTATCTCCTGAAGTACATGAAGCTCATGGAAGTAAGTAGGAATGAGTATGCCATCACTGTCATATTTTGCATTACTAATTGTAATTTGCATTACTTGTATATCAAATAAAAGTTATTGTATTACAACTTCCTAATATACTCACAATTTGGTCTTTTATCAATGCTCTCCTGCTTTAGCAGCATATTAGACTGGTTCACCTGTGGTCTGGAGGAACGGGATTCTTCTTCTCTGATCTCCATATCGCTCTTTCTCTGTTTGTTTCCTCACGTTTCTTGCTATCAATTGTGTGAATGAGATAGAAATTGGCAGAACGTTATTCTTTTTTTATTTTTTTTATTTTTAGTTTTAAAGAGTGTAAAGTTACAGTTAATGAATTTTTCTGTTTTATGTAAAACGATTCTTACCTTATCATTGACTGTGTGAAGAAAAAAAAACTGAATGTAGAAAAATCCAACCTTCTGTTTTCTCTGTATGTAAAGATTATGTGACTGAGTATTCAAGAATATGAGTCACAGATCTCAGTAAACAAGGATTTTAAAGCTGTATATTCCTGATGACCAGCCTCTCTTCCACTGTGCAACCCAGAGGTATGAGGTGTTTCCTTGAAAACTCGTTAAACAGGTTTTTGCACACAGAATGTCACACAAACACATATTTGTGTCACTGTCACGTATCTGCTCTTCCTGAAGGTGAAGGAGAAGGATAGAAGAGAGAAACCAAATTCTCTCAGTGGGTGAGTTTTGGCTGAACTTTGGGGGATCAACTCTAATTTTTCTTCAAATAACATCAATAAAAAATAATAATAATAGCAAACTGAATGCTGCAGAAAATTGCTTTTAAGGCTTTTCATCAGACATGATTTCAACAAAGCATTTAACTATGAGCATTTTAAAATATCACAAATCATGACAAATCTGATTATGTAACTCAGATTATGTATAATCCATATTTCATGGGTTACGTTCCATTTTTCATTTATTTAAACATATTCTACACACACACACACACACACACACACACACACACACACACGTTGTGTTTCCATGTTTTATGGGGACTCTCCATAGGCGTAATGGTTTTTATACTGTACAAACTGTATATTCTATTGCCCTTTACCAACCCTACCCCTAAACCTACCCCTCACAGGAAACTTTGTGCATTTTTACTTTCTCAAAAAAAAACTCATTCTGTATGATTTATAAGCTTGTTTTCTCATGGGGACCTCAGATGTCATTTGGTCCCTATAACATGATAAATACCAGGCACACACACACACACACACCTGATTGGCCATTCAGTTCAAGTTAGAAACATTTCTAGCCTACCTAATCTATTCAGAATTTGAATAAAAGTTTTGTTTTTCATGCTGCTTAATATGACCAGCTGCCACATACCCTGTACAGGCAGCAAAGCTTCCGGAGCGACATGAATAATAAATATCTACAGAACAGGAAATACCACAAGCCATCAAATTATTAATAGGCCATTTTATTTATATTTAGTTATAACAGGTTGTTGCACAGAATGCTACAAAATCATATATTTGTCTCACTATCACATATCTGATCTCCTTGAAGGTGAATAGGAGAGGGTTAGAAGAACAGAGTGACCCAATTCTCTCAGTGGGTGAGTTTTGACTGAACTTTGGAGATCAACTGTCTCGCTTTCATTCACATAATGTCATTAAAGAAGCAATAACAAACTGAATGCAGCATAAATTAATATCATGTATTAGCATAACAATCAGAAAGCTGCAGTAGTTAGTATTATGTTGAATTATTTAGCCTTTTTTTTTTGCTGAATGCATATGCAATTTGCCACTACGTCTTTGCCACTTTAAAATAAAGTGTTGAGTGAACAGTTTTGAAGAATCACTTTATGAAATTAAGGAAAAAGGTTCTATACCACTGCTAAAGATCATGCACATTTGGTTGTGATATTGTAGAACATTCTTGATATCTTTAAACATGCCTGTACACAACACACAGAACCACAAATCTCAATAGTTACAACAGAGAAAATTAAATGTATTCAAATTAAACTCAAAATCGAAAACATAGCTTGTGAAAAAACCCCACACAGTCATGACAAAACATCAGCGAGTTACATTAAGAGCATCACAAACGTTACACCCACAAAAAAAAAAAAAAAAGTATAAGGATTTCAATAAAACAAAAGTATCCATGAATATATAGATGAAATAATGATGTTTCACCTAGAGTATATTACAACATTTGAATGATGCTTTTATCGTAGGAAAAAAAATCTTAACTTAGATTTGTTTTTTCATGGCTTCTTTCATGGCAAGAGCAAGTGCAAGCTGCAGTCTGACGACATCAGAAGTCATTAGGAAATTATTACCTTGTTCAGATGTGAAGAATTTGATGTAATGCACTCCACTGTTCTTTGTTTTATGATCTGTGATCGTATTGAACCAAAGCAGGTTTTGCTCTTCTATTGTTACAGTTGAAACGTATTTCAAGGATACCTTGATATTTTAAAGTTCTCTTACCTTTGTGTACCAAACTAATTTGAACAGAGGCCAGACAGATACTAGTTAGTTGATGTTTACTTTAGGCTTTCCTCTACTTGGGTCTTTGTAATGTCTTTCCAGTATGATGGTATATCTGCAGGCATTGCATCATACTCATCAGCAAACTGCTCATTGAATTTTGCCATCACATATTTCCAGTATGCTGAGGCCTCTCTACTGGGGTCTGAATCGATTTGCCAGTCTGGATAGATTTGGCTGTATTCCTTATATTTATGCCACTTATCATTGGTGTCATGGCACTTGAAGCTTTTGCCACTGTGCACCGATGATGTACAGATGTCTGTCACTAGTTTTTCAGAATGATCAAATCTGTAGCAGCCGAGGCCTTCTGGTCTGTGGATTGAGACAAAGTGTTTAGCGTGGGCTTCTCCTCCAGCCTCACATGGTGCTTTACAGAATGGACACTGTTTCCCACAGCCATGCACTCGTTTGAACAGCACGTCCTGTGGTTTGTTTCGAAGACGATCAATTTTGTTTTGAAAACCTCTTGCTTGAAAACCAGCTTTCAGTGATTTAGCCATCTCCTTCACAGAATATTGAAGGCTTTCAGAAATTTTTTTGGGATTTGCATTGTTCAGTGTGCTGATTTTGTCCACTACATCCCTGGGAATAACAAGCCTTTTTTGAAGTTTCCTGCAGATGTCTTGGATGAATCCCTTGATGTCATTTATCTTTGGGTCCTGCTCCGTGTCTTCAATGGCCTGGATAATTTCACGGATGACTTCATTGAGAACCTTTTCCTCTAGTTTGATCATTCTGTTCTCTGCTGTAAAGTGTTCTCTGATTTTATCAAAAATAAAGTCTTTGACATACGTTTCATATGACTTTATGAAACGCCAATATGATTTGCATTCAAATTCATCAAGAAGATTTTTCAAGATTAATTGCTGAAATGTTGTCCTTGTTCCGAAAATTGCAGAGTTTTCACCAGTCACCATCTTATCTGCCATTTCTGTGCCCAAGACCTCAGACATGTATGTTTCCAAGGCAGGTTTTAGACAGTTACTCATGAATTCATCAGCTTTCTTCTGACACTGGTCTCGTTCACGATAAAGGTCAATGAAGTCAGAGTGGTATGTTTGTTTGGCGTTCTCCAAGGTTGTTCGTGGGTTGCTTTCCTGGATGAATTGATTGTGAATCTTTTGAAATTCTCTGCTTGCAAAGCCACATATGTATAATTTAAGGGACAGTTCAAAATCTTCCTTTAGCTGAAGATCTTCGTGAGCCTTGATTTTCTCTTCAATCATGTTAAGAATTTCCCTGATGTATGTGTCATCATAATCATCCTTACTTTCCCTCTTTGCTTCAACAAAATCCCGACATTCAGCGATGAGGTTGTCTGACATCTCTTGAACCGTCTGGTTCCACTGAGCATAAACAAACCTGCTGGTTATAAAGTTACCTTTGTGGACAACAAAATTTCCATGGCCATGATTGTTAAAATCCTTCACTTTGTCTAAGCTTTGAGCCACTGAACTTCCTCTAGATTCAAGATTTTTTCTTAAATGATGAAGAACTTTTGTAATGATATCTTGTTTCTGGAGCCCTGTGTATGACAATGTCCTAACAGTCTCCTGCCACATCTTTTCAAATGCTTCATCCAGCATTGACTCTGACATGTGTGCCTTTTTCTCACGACAGTCTTTCAGCAAGTCCAGCACTTTTTTCTCCATTGTGTCCATGTATGTCTTTATGATTCCTTCGACCTTCATCATTCCATTTCGACGTGAAAAAGCTGCATCCAATTTGATTCTGATTGAATTTGAAAGCTCTGTCTTCAAAGACTTGGCAGAGTTTATAAAGTCTTGTCGATAACTTTCCACAAGTTCAACATGACCTTCTCCTTGTTCATAGTATGACTGGATCTTGGCAATAATTTCGTCTTGTCCTTTTGAAAGTTCAGATTCTGCTTCTTGTAGTAAATGACAGTGGACATCTTCAACAGTGCACTCCTCAGAGTTTTCAAATTTTCCATGGTTTAAGATATTAGTTTCAGCTTCTAACGCCCATGTATGCATTTGTTTTCTCAGTGTCCAGTCCCATCTGTTGTACTCCGTGCACAGTTTCATGTATGCATCAGCCACCAGACTATTTCTGAAGCTAAAGATGAACTTCTCAAATTTCACAGCAGTCCACAAGTCTTTGGTCCATTTAAGAAATTCATTGATTGTGCTGGGCTTGTAACATTTAAAGATCTCCATTATATGCTTTTTGAGAGCATACACAGACTCACTATAGCCAATACTCACTGGTGCCATTGGGGGGGTTCCATGCCACAATCCAGGGATGTAGTGGTCACCCGTCTCAGTGTCATAATTCATCAAATCTGTAAATTTCTTGACCTCCAGTTTGTTCTCCATTTTGGCTGCAGCTTGTGTCATTTCATCCAGTTGCTCCAAGAGAAATTGACGGTCTCTCATGTTTGAAACGTGAGCTGAGACATCAGCAACATTCTGGTGTACAAACAAACACTTGGGTTTCTTACCCATTTCCTTCATCCTGAGGAAGGCATGAACAATGATTTGTAAAATGTCTTTCATCTCTGTGGAGTTTTCCATGGTGATGTTGACAATTGTTACATCACTCAGTCCAACAACAAGAGTTGCCAACTCATTGTCATGTTCATAGCTGTTGTCCAGTTGTGCGAGCTCAAGGGATTTCAGTCCCTCAGTGTCAATTATCATTATATAATCACATTGGAGTTCTGCTTTACGTTCTTCTGTTACTTTAATGAGCTGCATAAAGGCTCCCCTGGTGCACCTTCCACTGCTCACTGCAAACTGAACTCCAAACATGGTGTTCAGCAGCGTTGACTTTCCTGAACTCTGGACGCCCAAAACGGTGACAACCATAATCTTGTTTTTGGGCTCCACCAGTGTGTTTAATTCAGAAAACACACTAGACAGCCATTTTTCAGCGATATTTGAAGAATCTCCATTTACAAGTTCAAGTGAAAATCCATCCAGCAGTAGTTGAGCACAGAGTTTAGGTAAATGTTCCAGCTGTTTTCGGTAAAGTGCATCTTCTGGGAGTGAGACTGCAGCTTCGTAAAGCTGGCTCATCTCTCGAATGAAATGCTCCACTCCTAAAGAACTGTTTGAAATCTTTTTATCAAGCTCAGCAATTTCTGTCTTGTTCCCACAAATATCTTGATATTTCTGTTTGTACAGTTCTCTGAGTTGAGGCAGTACTTCATGAGATTTATTCTCTAGAGCGATTCTTAACCATTTTAAGAAGTAGGCTCTTTCTGGTGTTGATATTGCTTTGATAAAGCAGCTCATAGTAACTGATATATCTGTTTCATTTTGCTCTTCTCTGAGCTTCTTTTTCTCAACCCGAAGCTTATTTTTGTAGTCCTCACTCTTATCCCCAGCTTTCTTCATTCGGCATTCCTCCTTCTCTAACTTTGCCAATTTCATCACCAAACCCAATTTTTCCAGTAGTTTCTTCATGATGTTCCCTGTAAACGAGACCAAAATGGGTTACTTTTGCTGTCTCTTGCCCAGTCAGCACTGCACTCATTCATTAATTAAGTGCAATTAATTATGAATATTCATGTTTTTCACAAGTCCTCAAATCAGCAGACTACAGTCAACTCACCACATCAACCTATCGGAGTGAATGGAACTCAGAATAAGAAAACCATCAAGATTGTATCGCAGTGTGCTGACCAGATGCATCACTGTCTGGTAGGGATGTAACAAATTCACTCAACTCACAATGTGATACAATTAACGATACGATACGATTTTCTCAATCTATTTTCAACAAAATGAGATTTAAGATAAATTATAAATTAAAATATGTCCTTTATTATTTCTTGGACAAAATGCTGCACATTTTTCTTTGTGAAATTGAAATGTCAAATAACAAAACTAAATTGCAAATTTTAAACCAACCCCAAATCAAATAAATAAACAAACCAAATCTCTTCATATACATAAACCAACGTTTGTGTGCGGCTATGCAGTGGGGATGCATTCACTGTCAAATATCATTCAGCATTAATTTTGAAATTGCCAAACATTTTTCTTGATTACAAGAAAAAAAAAAAAAAACTATTGTTCTAGTGATTTATTTCTTGTTTTTCATTTAATTCATAAGTTAACACTGCAAATTAAATGGTTTCGTTTTTTTCTGCAGTCGAAGAAAGAATAGCCTAAATTATGACAGTGATTTCTCTCATTTTAAAGATTATCAAGAATAATTTTTTTTCCGATCTGCAGTCTAATAAAAGTTAAGAACATTATTTTATAGATCTATAGCCTACAGGCTAATTTCATTCTCTTAACTTTTAACTTCTTAAATGTTATGAAGAATTTTAAATCAACTTCATAACAAATAGGCTAGGCTAATGAATTTTCATCATAAGCAATATACGAACAATGAATACCCTAACTATTCTATAAAACGAAATTCATAAAAATCATAAATCACGAATATGACTAAATAAAATTATTCTATAGCCTATATTATATACACACACACTTATAATTTAAACTATATATATATATATATATATATAAAAAAATTTTTAATTCCATAAGCACTGGTTACACTGGGTCTAACCAAAGTTGATTATTGTTTTGGGTTGACTAGTAAGGTCTTGTTTTGGGTTGACAACTAGTATGGCCTCACACTGACGTAGGCCTACGTTTAATTCACTTATTATAACATTTATAGCGTTATTTTTAAACGTTTAGTCAAAAAATGATATATTATCTCATGTATGTCTAAAATCAGGGCTTAAAAATGAATTGGTTTTAAGTAAAAACGATAGGCTTTTTTTTCGGCGGCTTACACTTGCAACACAGGCCCTCACATCCCAGTCTTTTCCTCCCGTTTCTTTTAACCCCTTTTCCTTTTCAGTGGCCTCCAGCTCCCATAGGAGACACTAGCCCAGAGGTTGAGGTAAGCGTGAGGCTGCCTCCACTGACAATCGTGGCCCCTGCTCCTCTCCCTCTCAGCCATCTACTTCATTCAAAATCACAATATTCTCTTTTCACAGCAACATCACTGCCCGTCCCACTATATGCTGTTGCCTTGGAGCCACCCTGTGGCTCACATCTGAGCAGTGAGCACAGATCCTGGCAGGTGCAGACATAGACCTCTCATCTAGGGCCGTCACTAACGATTAATTTGGTAACCAAAGTTACCGAGTTGTCTGTCGATTATTCTGATGATTAATCGGATAATTAGAATTAATTTTTTTATAGTAATAATAAAAAAAGGCCTAATCAACAATAGCCTTTAAAATTACCTAAAACCATATCTAATGGTAATGAGGCCATAATAATTGGTTCAAATAAGTATAAAAAGCAAGTAACAAGATGGTTTTGTTGAACAAAACGCAACATAACATATTAACATTATAATGTACAATAAGCATCACATTAAAAGCCTATAGAAGGTGCCAATGGCCTGGCGATTGTTTTACATGTCACTGCATGATCTGATCCTTGTTTAAACACTTAATGTCCACTTAATCTTTAATATTTGCCAATTTCTTTACAACAGAATTCAGAATTCACCCCCAGGCGAACATCTCCGCTTTTACTGCAGCAGCAGTGCCCCTTTTCACAGATGCCTCTCTCTTTTCAGATACCGCAGCAGTACACTCTCCTGCAGGAGTCCGTATCTTTATGTTCCACTGCCGCAGCAGTGCTCGCTTCTGCAGAAGCCGCTCTCTTTAAAAAAAATAAAAAATAAAAATTTGACACTACCGATGCAGTGCCCTGCTTAATTTGATGCTGCCGCCCCAGTGCCCTGGCCTGCTTCATTTGATACTGCCCCTGCAGTGCCCTGCTTCATTTGATACTGCTGCTGCAGTGCCCGCCTCATTTGATACTGCCACCACAGTGCCCTGTTTAATTGGATGCTGCCGCCGCCCCAGTGCCCTGGCCTGCTTCATTTGATACTGCCCCTGCAGTGCCCTGCTTCATTTGATACTGCTGCTGCAGTGCCCGCCTCATTTGATACTGCCACCACAGTGCCCTGTTTAATTGGATGCTGCCGCCGCAGTGCCCCGTTTAATTGGATGCTGCTGCCGCAGTGCCCCGTTTAATTGGATGCTGCTGCCGCAGTGCCCTGCTCAATTTGATACTGCCGCTGCAGTGCCCACTTCATTTGATACTTCCGCCGCAGTGTCTCCATCCGTCATTGCGAGCCTAATGGCTTATTCAGCATCGGACCGGACTCTCCCTTCCGGGGCAGCAGAGCCGCGGCTCACGCCGGTCGCAGCGAGAGCCCTCCATCCGACACAAACCACGCCTCGTATCCAGCTACAAGAGGGACTCTCCCTCCTGGTGCAGCAGAGCCGCAGCTCCTTTCAGACGCAGCAAGAGTCCCTCACTTGGTATTCCATCGTGCTCCTCATTTGGCGGCAGGTAGGGCTCGCCGTCCTACGTGGCGAGCCGCACGAGGCTGTCTTATGCCTATTAGCTTCTTTTGGGGAGTTCGGGCTCTCTCCCGAGCTCGGAGCCCTCCCTCTGGACAGCATGCTTAATAATTGCTCAATCCTATTATATGTTAGTGTGAACTCTTGAATATGGCGTAACGTACTAATATGATTAAGACCAAATTCAGTATACATCATATTGTTGATGAAAACTATTACAGGCAAGCAGATATTAACACGCATTAAAGTGCCCCTATTATGGATTTTTTTTAAATTACCTTTCATGCAGTGTGTAACACATCCTGTGAAGTTTTACATCTGAAAGTGCACCGTGTATAAAAGTTGTCTCTCAAAAGAAAGAGTCGACTCTGAATCACTGAAACGGTTCATTTTTAAAACGAATCCCAAGCTGTTTCATGTTGACATCAACATGAAACATTAGCATATTGCCCGCCCACTTCTTACGCGCGCAGACCCGGGAAAACTTGGAAACTTGGTCTGAATGAAAATACGAATTAATTCTTTGCCACTAGGTGCTGCTTTTGGAGTTGTAAAAATAGCTGTTTCCCTGGTAACGGCTGCACACAAAGCAGCACTGCGCTCACAAACCCTGCTGAAATCACCAATCACTGCAGATTAGCATCGCAAAGGAGGGGTTTGGAAAAATGAAACGTTGAGCAAATTGTTTGGGAGTCGTTGAGCATGTAAGGTAAAAATAAATGCATATTATAAGACAATGAAAGTGTTTTTGACCTTGCATGCATGTCACCCTGTTGCTGGGGACTCCCAAAAACAAAATATGAACCTTTAATAACCCATAATAGGGGCACTTTAAGAAATGCATTAAAGTAAGTGATATTAAAAGACCAAATTCGGTATACAGTTCATTAAAAATAGTATGTACAGTCAAGCAGATGAGCCCAGAATTCAATGCGCTAAATTTCATGTTTAACGTTTTCCATCCCATGGAAAAATCATTATAAATAACACTTAATATTGGACGCAAATCATGATATAAAAAGGCTGTATACAGTGTATTCTATAGGAAAACACTTAAAGCAATGCCTGCTAGCCTGCACATGTTAGTTATATTTTATTAATATTTTGATCAAGATGGCGCCGCACATGGCAGCCACATTGCTTTTCTCTCCAGTTGTTTTAGTGTTTTTGTTAGTTTTTCCTGTCTTTTGTTTTTCAAACACGATCAGATTCACCAGGGATGAACTGCTGAACATTCGGCAGAACACACCACAAAATCTCCTACCGGTTTTCGATTATTCGGATGTTTTGCTGAACATTGTAGTTGGCGGAGCAGCAGCACTGATCAAACGCTTCAGGACGCGCAGACGGGGGAAGCGAGCCGGCGCGCACGTGAAGCACAGAAAGCGCGGATTTCGAACGCCGTTGCCTAGCATCCATCTGGCAAATCTCTGCTCTCTACCCAACAAAACTGACTAACTTCTGCTCTCCTGGACAAATAGGGATTTCTCACACTCTGCTGCTCTGCGTTTCATGGAAACCTGGCTGAATGACGCCATACCGGACAGCGCGCTACATCTGCCAAGCTTTCAGCTGTTCAGAGTGGACCGCGACACAGAATCAACTGGGAAATTGCGCGGTGGTGGGACATGCTTTTACATCAATGAAAGGTGGTGTACAGATGTAACCGTGTTAAAGAAGATGTGCTGTCCCAATCTAGAAGCGCTCTTCATTAACTGTAAACCATTCTACTCGCCGCGGGAGTTTCACTCATTCATTCTCGTGAGGGGTTACATTCCTCTGCAAGCACACGTGAGCCTGGCTTTGCAAAAACTCGCTGATCAGATCACAGAGACGGAGCAACAACACCCGGACTCTATTTTAATCATTCTCGGGGACTTTAATAAAGCAAATATTTCCCGTGAACTGCCAAAATACAGACAGCATGTTACATGTCCCACCAGAGACAGTAATATACTGGATCACTGTTACACAGCAATAAAGGATGCATATCACTCTGTCCCATGGGCAGCTTTGGTGATCTCTGATCACTGTCTGGTTTATCTTATACCAACCTACAGGCAAAAACTTAAATCTGCTAAACCTGTAGTAAAGATTGTAAACAGATGGACCAACAAAACAGAGTGGGTTTTACAAGCCTGTTTCGACTGATCTCTGATCACTGTCTGGTTTATCTTATACCAACCTACAGGCAAAAACTTAAATCTGCTAAACCTGTAGTAAAGATTGTAAACAGATGGACCAACAAAACAGAGTGGGTTTTACAAGCCTGTTTCGACTCCACTGATTGGACTGTTTTTGAAGCTGCTACCACCGATCTGGATGAATTCACAGAGACCGTAACATCCTATATTAGTTTATGTGAGGATATGAGCATTCCTACCAGGACTTAACATTTAACAATGATAAGCCATGGTTTACAGCAAAACTCAGACATCTTCGTCAGGCCAAAGAGGATGCCTACAGAAATGGGGACAGAGTCTTGTACAATCAAGCCAGGAACACACTGAATAAGGAGCTTAGAGCGGCTAAAAGGAGCTACGCTAAAAAGTTGGAAGATCAGTTCACTTCCAATGACTCAGCTTAAGTGTGGAAAGGTCTGAAAGCCAATCACAAACTACAAGACACCATCCCCCAGCACTGAGGCAAATCAACAACTAGCTGAAGACCTGAATGAGTTTTATTGTAGATTTGAAACCCCTCACACCCGTTCTGACCATCTCTCTACACAACCGTTAACACCACCTGCAATCCCCCCCCCCCCCACACACCAACCCCCTC
>NW_015505531.1:977347-987380 GCF_001515645.1 Sinocyclocheilus grahami
CTTCAGATCAGTGAGGATGATGTGCACCAGGTCTTCAGGAAGAACAAAAGAAGAAAGGCACCAGGCCCAGAGGGCGTGACACCAGCCTGTCTGAAAACCTGTGCTGACCAGCTGGCCCCCATCTTTTCACAGATCTTCAACAGATTTGTGTGAAGTCCCTTCCTGCTTCAAACGCTCCACCATCATCCCCGTTCCAAAGAAACCCAAGATAACAGGACTTAACGACTACAGACCTGTGGCTCTAACGTCTGTCGTCATGAAGTCGTTCGAAAAACTGGTTCTGGCTTATCTGAAGGACATCACTGGACCCTTACTGGACCCCCTGCAGTTTGCTTTCCGAGCAAACAGGTCCGTGGATGATGCAGTCAACATGGGACTGCACTTCATCCTGCAACATCTGGACAAAACAGGGGCTTATGTGAGGATCCTGTTTGTGGACTTTAGTTCGGCTTTCAACACCATCATCCCAACACTCCTCCAGACCAAACTAACTCAGCTCTCTGTCCCTAGCTCTATCTGTCAGTGGATCACCAGCTTTCTGACAGATAGGCAACAGCTAGTTAGACTGGGGAAATTAATTTCAAACAGCCGCTCCACCAACACTGGTGCCCCTCAGGGATGTGTTCTCTCCCCACTGCTCTTCTCCCTGTACACCAACGACTAGGGTTGGGTATCGTTAGAAATTTTCCGGTTCCGATCCCGGTTCCATTTAAATGAACTTTTTTTTTAACCTTAATTGAATGTAGTAAGTAATGTTGGGTAATGCATGTGCTTCAAAGTTGATGTTTTTTACACTATCAATAACATTTAGCTTTTCAAGCAGGAATAAACTGGTTGGCCAAATAATCCCTTGAGGGCTAAGACACTTGTTCATTTCCCTAAATTAATTAAATATTATACTTATAACCATGTATACACACACTGCATAAAGCCCCTATTTTACAAATAATAATGCAGTCAGGAGATGGTGTGATGCAATGAGTGGTTTCCACATTTTTAAACATTTAAAATGCATGAAAATATTTTCTATCACTTTGTTTATCACTCTTGAAATGACCTGTACACTAAATAATCTAACCATCATACTTGCATAACATTAGCAGTCTATTTATTTAGTGGTCCAAGTTGAAGTCAGTATGTATATACATTATATGTATATTCGTACCGGCAGGGATTGTAGGTGGGGGGAGTGAATGTACAGCGCTCTCTCCCACCTTCAATACCACGACTGAGGGGCCCTTGAGCAAGACACCGAACCCTCAACTGCTCCCCGGGTGCCGCAGCATAAATGGCTGCCCACTGCTCCGGGTGTGTGTGTGTTCACTTTGGATAGGATAAATGCAGAGCACTAATTCCGAGTATGGGTCACCATACTTGGCCACATGTCACGTCACTTTTCACTTATTAATGACAATATGGGACAAATATAATGTAATTTAGTGGCGGCAGGAGCTGCGTGCTGCCGGTACACGTACAGTCAGACAACAACGGGCAATTTTACAGTCGTGGAAAACGATGTGTTCGGCAGCTAAAGTTTAAAAGAAAGTTAAAGTTCGGCACGTCTGTGGAGTGCATGTCATGGGAAACAATGTGCTCAGTAATTAAGGAGGCAGGGCGGCATTTCTGTTATTTGGTTTGTGACATCCTTTACGGGAAATGCCGGCGCAAGGCTGCTCACAGCGCTTGGTCACGTGTCACACCAGAACCGTTTTCGGAACCAAAACTTAGAAATTGCTCACGGTTCCAGTTCTTTTAAAAAAACAGAACCGGTTCTCGGTTCCCAACCATACCAACGACTGCACCTCTAAAGACCCCTCTGTCAAGCTCCTGAAGTTCGCAGATGATACTACAGTCATCGGTCTCATCCAGGATGGCGACAGACAAGAGGTTGAGCAGCTGACTGTCTGGTGCAGTCTTAACAACCTGGAGCTGAACACGCTCAAAACACCCTGCCCACCCTTCAAGAACTGTATACATTCCAGAGTGAGGAAAAGGGCTCAGAAAATCACTCTGGATCCCTCACATCCAAGTTATCCCCTTTTTGAACTTTTGCCATCTGGCCGGCACTTCAGAGTCGCAAATACCAAGACAGCCAGGCACAAGAACAGTTTCTTCCCCCAGGCAATCTACCTCATGAACAGTTAAATGTTCCCCACATTATGCAATAAAAATGTGCAATAACCTTATATTCCTAGTACATCCCTGCATCTCATTCTATTCTATTCCATTCGATCATCTATAGCACAACTGTACATACAATGCATTTATTTTGCGATCTATTTTTCAATATTTGTCTATTTATATTTACATGTGTATTTTTTTATTCTCATCTTATTTTTTATTGTCTGTGTGTTGCTATTGTCTCTGTGTACTGGAAGTTTGTGACACTAAAACAAATTCCTTGTATGCGCAAGCATACTTGACAATAAATCTCTTTCTGATTCTGAGCCAGAAGGACTAGTTGCAACAAGCCATGTTGCAATTTTCCACCTGGGAGAGAACTCTCCCAACCACAACCAAGTCAGAATAACATCTTCGGAAGTTCATCAGTCTTCAACCCGGAAGAAACTGCTGCAACTTCAACCTGGAAGAAAATGCTGCAACACCATCTAGCAAATGAACAATCAAGACTGCATCCAGCTGCTATTTTTTATTGTCTGTGTTGTTGTTGTCTGTGTACTGGAAGCTTATGTCACTAAAACTTATGTCACTGTCCAGGCCCTTGTCATCTCTAGGCTGGACTACTGCAATGCTCTTCTGGCTGGACTCCCATCAAGCACAATCAAACCTCTACAAATGATTCAGAATGCAGCGGCACGACTGGTCTTCAACGAGGCCAAAAGAGTCCATGTTACACCTCTCTTTATCTCCTTGCACTGGCTACCGGTTGCGGCTCGAATCAAGTTCAAGACATTGATGCTTGCATATAGAACAGCCACAGGCTCAGCACCCACCTACTTCCACTCACTATTACGAATTTACATCCCTTTCAGAAGTCTGAGATCCGCTAGTGAGCGACGCCTCGTGGTACCATCACAGAGAGGCTCAAAATCACTTTCCAGAACATTCTCGTTCACCACTCCTGGCAGGTGGAACGATCTTCCCACCCCTATCCGGAATGCTGAATCCCTGACAATGTTCAAGCGACAGCTGAAAACTCATCTCTTTCGAAGCTACTTGATTTCATCATATAAAAAAAAACAAACAAAAAAAAACTATTTATTCCTTCTCTTTCTAGCTTGTACTTATTTGAACAATGTCTAAGAACTTGGTATTACAACCACTTCTTGTGTCTGTTTGCCTCTTAAAGAATCACTTTATGTATCCCCCAATTGTAAGTCGCTTTGGATAAAAGCGTCTGCTAAATGACTAAATGTAAATGTAAATGTAAAACAAATTCCTTGTATGCGCAAGCATACTTGACAATAAAGCTCTTCCTGATTCTGATTAATGAGGTGTATATTGAATTTGGTCTTTATCATCTTGGTCTGTTATGTGTTTTGCAGAAAACAATGCGATACCTTGTGCGTTCCATTCATTTACTGGCTATCTGCTTGTCTTACAGTACATTTTATTAATAAACTGTAAATCGAAATTGGTCTTTTAATATCTTAATTCATTAAGCCCTATTAAGTGTTTATGGCTTTCTACTGGAGGAAAACGCTTAATGAGAGATTTTGCACATTGCATTCATATTCTGTTCTTCTACGTGGCCACGAATTTGTGGGTCTTGTTCTTAAAACTACAAGTAACACCAAGGCCTAGTACTTTATGCCATTTTTTTAATAGTTGCGGATATGATCAATAAACAATGCTTCTTGTGCTGCTTTCTAATCTCAGAGTATGAAATAACAGATTTTAGTGAAGCATCCAATAAATTATACCATGAAATACAGGACTATTGTATGGTAAATAACTACAAAATCTACTCCCAACCCTACTGTATCCCTTTAATTTCATAAGTAAAATACTTTATAAAGTGGGGAAAACAAAAAGGATGAGTTCTGCCATCTGTGAGCTACAGTCTAAAAAATCCTGGGTTATTTTTTTTTAACCCAAATGCTGGGTTGAGCCTTTTGGGTCATTTTTTTGGGGTTATTTTTTCAGTGTTTGGGTTGTTTTGCAGCTCCTGGGTCAGACATAATCCAATGTTTGGGTAGTTTTGTGTAACTCAGATCCTGGGTCAGACGTAACCCAGCGGTTGAGTTATTTAAATCGCAGAGATTTTTCATCTTCTCTTCACGAGAGAGCAGTTCTAAGCGCCATCGAATTGATGCATTCTTCGGTAAAATACAGGTTTGTTTACATTTTATTTTATCTATAAAATCGTTGCTGTGCTGTATATCGAGAACCAGCGCCGTTACGGTGGAAACAGAATAACAGAGACTGGTCTATCGTTTCGCTAGGTAAGACCCTTATTCCTCGGCTGGGATCATTTAGAGCCCTTTGAAGCTGCATTGAAACTGTAATTTGGAAGTTCAAACCTTTGGGAACCATAGAAGTCCCCTATATGGAGAAAAATCCTGCAATGTTTTCCTCAAAAAAATGTATTTCTTTGCAACTAAAGAAAGAAAGACATGAACATCATGGATGACATGGGGGTGAGTTAATTATCAGGAAATTTTTATTCTGAAAGTGAACTAATCCTTCAATCAAGCCCTCATTAGATTGCACTGATCATTTGTCGCTCTTCTAATAGGGCCCATCAAGTCCACAACCAAATTAAATATCTGAGTGGCACACTAATACAGATGAATTGATTGCTTCTGTGAAATTGTCACTCTGTGTCAATAAAATGTTGTAGCATGCTACTGGCTGATGAAGCAATAGATAGAAAGGTTATACAGATACTTACTCCGCACAAGGAATCTTTTTCTGAAGACTGGATGTGGCAGCACTTTCTTTAATTTTCTGGTGTACTATTAAACAGAGGAGATGTTGTCATAATTGCATAAACAGAAATCTAAAAAGATTTACATAATTACAAAGAATGGTAATGGGTCCATTTGCTTTCTCCATAGAAAAAAGAAAAAAGATTTATCTGAAAGTGTGAATAGCTTACCATTATGTAAATACAGTATGTTTGCACACTATGCAATTCCAAGGTATATTCAAAGGTCCCATTTTAATTATTACTAATGACTAATTGTTATGTATTTGTACACAAATTGTTATGTAGTTAACTGACTCACTGGTGTACAGAAGAGGAATGTTGATGCATGATGTTGTTTCTTCTTTGTTGGAGACCAATCCAACCTTCAGACATGGGGACAAGAAAGATCATATTTAGATATAGCCTTTTTAGAAAAAGTTATCAGGAATAATCATATTGGCAATTTAGTTCAATTTCAAATGTACAATAGTTTAATTTAAATGCATGTTTCATATTTGTTAGTTAACTTGGTCTAGCATAAATTTTATCAGCAAACCATGTCTTATTTGAGTTTACATCCAGGACCGGATTTACCTTTTATTGTGACATAGGCAAAATAACATTTTGGGCCCCTCTTCCCTATTAATATACGTATAATACTACCACTCCAAATAGGGTTGCCACCTTCAGCGAGGCAAAATAAGGGATACCCATTCACAAAAAAGGACACAAATAATCAGTGAGGAACTCATAGCTCAACAATAAACCATGCAAAAACATGTTCAAGTATGAAAACTTGCAACAGAACACATTAATATTTACATTGTCATTTAGCAGACGCTTTTATCCAAAGTGACTTACAAATGAGGACAATGGAAGCAATCAAAATCAACAAAAGAGCAGTATTGTTATTTTAAATTGGATTTATAATTATTATTAGTCTTTTTTTGACAGTTCTGCAGCTGTTACCTGGATGGGATGAATTTTTTTTATTTTTTATTAATTTGCTTAAATTAAGACTACATTGTGTAATTATTTGTCCCATTTTTATCTAAATAATTTAATAAGATTCATTATAATTTATTAATTAATCTGACTAATCAGGTCTAAAAATATAATAATGTCTACCAAGCTCTGAAAGTGTATGGAATATTATATTAACAGACTATCCAAATTGTAATCAAACAATAGGCCTATACCTTTATAAGCACGGATGCGTCTGTCACTTTAAAGGTATGGTTCACCCAAAAAAAAAGTTATTTCTTCTGTTAAACACAAAATAAGATACTTTGAAGAATGTGGGTAACTAAACAGCTTTTTGTCCTCAGTAACTTTCATAGTAGAGAAAAAAAAAAAACACTATTTTTATACTATACTATCATTGGGGATAAGAAACTGTTTGGTTACCCACAATCTTCAAAGTATCATCTTTTATATTCAATAGAAGAAAGAAATTATTACAGGTTTGGAAGAACTTGTGGGTGTGTAAACCATAGATATGTATGGTGTAAAGTAAACGATGAAAATTTTCATTTTTGGGTGAACTATCCCTTTAAGTCAGTCAGTCAGTCCACCGTGAGCAACTGAAATGCTTCTCTGCAAACAGCGCGTTCATCATTAGTTACTGGACAGACCCATTGATAACATTCCCATTCAGCTCTACATCTGGAGAGTCTTGTGTTCAAAGGGCAGATGTGAGCTCTAGATGTTTTAAACAGTGTAGGTTTAGCGCATGCTGCGCTCGCGTGAAAGGCCTTTAATGGCTCGCGTTCTGGGGCCGGTTGCATAAACAGTTTAGACTAGTCTTAAAAGTTAGCCATCTAATTTTTTTTCTTCAAGACTGGTCCTAACTTTTTGCATTCCATAATGAAAAGGCAGATTGGTCTTATTTGTACTGGAGGAGTAAGATTGATTACCCCTTGGCAACTGCTATTTGGTCAAACTAGTTCTTAAGACATAGTCTTAACATGGTGGCTAAGTTTATGCAACTGGCCCCTGGAGACTCTGTTGCCATGGAAACAAAGACTCCAAAATGCAATCACGCACAAATGAGCTTCTCTAATACTTCTGAAATTGATTTCATTATAATTACTATTCGTAGTATTATAAACAATGAGATGTTGCGTCTGTGTTCTTTAATTTGTGCATTGTCATCACATTGTCATGCAGTAAAATGATTTCATATGAGGTGTGCATATAGTATGGGATGTCCCGTATAAGAACTGACCATTGGTTTTTTTCTACTTATTAGAAATGGGGTCTTTATAGCCCGCTAAAGTGCCATATGATCCCATATCTAAAAAATGCTGCAGTAAAATGATTTCATATGAGGTGTGCATATAGTATGGGATGTCCCGTATAAGAACTGACCATTGGTTTTTTTCTACTTATTAGAAATGGGGTCTTTATAGCCCGCTAAAGTGCCATATGATCCCATATCTAAAAAATGCTGCAGTAAAATGATTTCATATGAGGTGTGCATATAGTATGGGATGTCCCGTATAAGAACTGACCATTGGTTTTTTTCTACTTATTAGAAATGGGGTCTTTATAGCCCGCTAAAGTGCCATATGATCCCATATCTAAAAAATGCTGCAGTAAAATGATTTCATATGAGGTGTGCATATAGTATGGAACGTCCCGCATTAGAACTGACATTAACACTTTCTATAAAGCCTGTATTTATAATACATTATAAGGGTATTCTTAAGGCATTATAATGAATGCATAATAAAAAAAACTTATAATATGTTATATCAACTCATGAATAATCATAACAACACATCATAATTATAATACATCATAATACTTACGTATTTGTGGTTATAAGTTTAAGAGTATGATTATTTATAACACCATGAACACCATATTAAATCTACTTCATTTACAGTATAATGGACTGTATCATATCTTGACATTGTTTATTTAATATCTGCACAGTATCGTACTACAGCTTGTGAGTGGTTAGATGTTGAGTGTTATTTGAGTGTTTCCTGTGGAGCTAATGTTAATTAATATATGTGAGCTTAATACTCCAACTGAAAAAAATGCAATGTTTTACATGGTTACATTTTATTTTGATGGTCCCCTTAATCAATCGACTATAAGCAACTACATGCCAACTAACTCTCATTAGAGTATTAGTATGCTCAAGAATGGTATAATAAGTTGACGTACTTGCAAAGACACGTATAGTCAGTTTATCTGTTTGTTGACCATCAAAATAAAGTATTAGCATATATTTACAGTAGCAAACATACTAATACTCTAATGACCGCTAGTTGATATGTAGTTGCAGAGTTACTTATCAACAGCTGTCTAAAGGGTACATCAAAAAACTGATATTACAATAAAAATAGTTCAACGCAAATGTGTCATATTACACATTCATCTGATCTGATATCTGATTTTATGGCTGTTTGAGAGAAATTATCATTACTACTTATAACCCACATAGCAATTTTTCTCTGGCCCAGCTCCGGCCCACACAACCAGCTTTTGCTTGGCCCACATACCGCAATGTATTGCGGTACTAGTGTGGACCAGGTCTGGATTCCAGACAAGGGCCACACATGGGCCAGATCCGACGAATGAGCGGCAACCACATGTGACGACCCTGGGCTGGACTACGCTTTGTCCACGGTGAAAGTTGACGTATTCCCTAATCGACCAGCACAGATCAGCTCTACGATCAGCATGACGAAGCGGATATCGTCCTCTTTTGGAAGACCAGACAAAGTAGTTTCGCTTTCACAACGAAGCACACAGCGCCTTCACGACATGGCTGCAGCGTCAACAATACTACAGTGAGAATAAAAGTTACGCCTTCTTTCTTTGCGTGAACATTTGGGCGGCGTTATGCAAATCTGCCCACATAGTGATGTAGATATGTGGGGGCGTGTTAGAACGAGGCGTTTTAGGTAGGCGTGGTTGACTTAACTTTTATAAAGAATATCTCTTTGGATTTGAGACTTTAGTCTTTGCAACTTTACAGATCTTCTTTATGCACCAAGAGCTTGTAACACTCCAAAGAGAAAGGAAAACTTGAAAATCGCATCATATGACCCCTTTAAGAATACCTTTATAATCTATTATAAATACGGGCTTCATAGAAAGTGTTCTACTGAACTGACCATTAATTTATTCTACTTATTAGAAATGGGGTCTTTATAGCCATCTAAAGCATCGTATGGTCCCATATCTCAAAAATGCTGCAGTAAAATGGTTTGATATGATGTGTGCATATAATATGGGACGTCCCATATAATAACTGACCATTAATATCTTCTACTCATTAGAAATGGTGTCTTTGTAGCCCTCTAAATCGAATAATTTCCCATTTATCTTTTTCTAGGAATCCTGCTATGATTTGAAAGATCGAAAAATACAGTAACACACATCCGTCAAAACACCAATAAATAACACGCATAGCCTATTAAAGCAGGAGTACAAAAAAAGAAATCGAGAAATGTCATCTTGTTATATTATATCTCAATTCTGGGCGTCTAAATGAAAAGTGCTCTGAAAGCACCTTCTCTCTGTGTGTTCCTGCGGATTACCGTAATCATGGTAATACGCGCGAACACAAATTTCAACCGCGGCTGGCTTGACCGCGGGTTTCCATCCAAAATTGCGAAATTAACTTGTGCGCAAAATCGGAATATCGCACAAAACATTTGCGAACAAGCACCGTTTCCATCCAACGAGTCAAAGAGAACAAAACCATCACTTCCTGATAAACTGGCACTACATCATTAAGAAAAGTAGGAGAAGCTACTGAATAATAATGTTCCTGTATAATAAATTTCTTGCACCTCAGAACGAGCAGACGAAGCACAGTGAATGCGGTTTTGCTTTCGGAGGTGGATGCTGCTGTTTGGGAACGCAGTCGTTTAACAGTTCTGGGAGGCAATTATACAGAAATCCTTTGATGACAGACTTTGCTCGGGCATTTCTGAATGACCATAACATCATTTCAGATGCTGTGGAACAAGATCGGTCCGCTGGTTACTGAAATTTTTTTTATGCTTAAGATTTTTGCACAGTACTGTAGGTCACAAGCAGCCATGAATATAAATGAATGCTACATAAAGAAATTACAGGCACTTACCCTTAACCTGGAAGGCTTCTCTGATGCTGTCGGAAGGAAATGCGGATCAC
>NW_015505532.1:0-5511 GCF_001515645.1 Sinocyclocheilus grahami
ACAAAATATATATTGTGTGTTGGAGTGGTCCAGACGCTACAGTTGCCCCTTGGTAATATTATTAGAAAATACCGGATTAGTTTCCACTGTTATGCTGATGATACTCAACTATATATCTCAACAAGACCAGATGAAACTTCTAAATTATCTAAGATAGCAGAGTGTGTTAAAAATGTAAAAGATTGGATGCCCAATAATTTTCTCCTATTAAATTTGGATAAGACAGAGATATTACTTATTGGACCAAAAAACAGTACACAGAATATCTTGGATTACAGTTTGCAACTAAACGGATGTAGTGTTACTTCCTCTACAGTCAAAAATCTGGGTGTTATATTAGATAGCAACTTGTCTTTTGAAAATCATATTTCCCATGTTACAAAAACAGCATTCTTCCATCTTAGGAACATTGCCTAGCTACGAAACATGTTACCTGTTTCTGATGCAGAAAAGCTAGTTCATGCATTCATGACCTCTAGACTGGACTATTGTAATGCACTGCTAGGTGGTTGTCCTGCATCCTCAATAAACAAGCTACAGGTAGTCCAAAATGCAGTGACTAGAGTCCTTACCAGGTCAAGAAAATATGATCATATTACCCCAATTTTACAGTCTCTGCACTGGCTACCTATTAAGTTCCGTATCAGTTACAAAATTGTATTATTTACCTATAAGGCCCTTAATGGGTTAAATTTTTCATGAAAAATTTGAAGAATGCCAAACAGAAGCCTAATGACTATTGGCTTTATACATTTGGACATGTCTGGCTTGAAATAAACATAACTCACAAAAAATGTGTCAGACCTAAAAGGCATGAGCACCATCAAACATGAGGAACTGTTGTTTGTTACTGAGTCTCACGCAGTTATATTCTGATTGTTATTATCTATGTGACATCACAACAGAGGAATTAACATTCAGGTGTTGTGACATGTTGCCGCAGTTCATCAGAGGACAGGCAGTTGAAATCTCAGCACGTATGTTGAAGAAAAGAAATTATGCAGTGGGCGCTTTGTAATGAGGCCTTGTCCCCTCCTCGAACTCTGGACTGAGCTTTACAATTTCATTCATATCTCACACTTGATTAAGCTTCATCTACTTCAAGTTTAGGACAGTCTGGAATGTTAACTGTCATGTGACACAATTATGAAAGTGTATTAGTCTTAAGACTGAAACTTTCCCAGTTAAGGTCACACAATGATTTTAAAGGTTGCCAAGAGTCATGTTTAATTTAGATGTACTTTTTCAATTAACTGAAATTGAAAGAAAGTCAGACAAATCATAATCACAAATTCTTTTGCAGTTACACAATACCGACATACAAATGAATGTGAGAAATTAATTAAGTGTTTTAGCCTCTGAGTAATGACATACTGAGATTATTCATGAAACAGTCAGGTTTAATTCATGTCACTTTTTACTTAAATGATATAGTCGTGTTGTAATGATGAAATCACAATGGATTTATGTAACAGGTCTTCATATGGAACTATGAAACTTACTACTACATTTGTGAACCAAATTTTGTTCAATAAAAAGTTAATTATTTTCTCTCGTTCCCATAACATATTACATATTTAACGTAAGAGTACAGATACAGAGTTATATTTAAGCCCTTTTAAGGCATGAAGAAATTATTTTCATAGAAAAAAAAATTTAATTTTGCTTATCAAATGTGATAAAATTCCGTATTTTAAACATTGACGTCCTCATTAAATTAGTAAAAAAATATGATATAATTTAAAGGATGTAAAAATATGAATTTAGAGTTATATTTAAGCCATTTCAAGGCATGAAGAAATTATTTTCAAAAGAAAAAAATGTCATTTTGATTATCAAATGTGAATTTTAAGGGATACAATTTATTTTATATATATAATATATAAATGACCCTTTTAATTAGGTTCCTACTGTTTCTTCAAATTAATTAATTTAAAGAATTTTAGCTCTACCATGAAGTTTTTAGCGTTAAAAACTTATCTTTATAAATTGAGTTCAGCATCTGTCCCTGCAGTACGTTGAAAAAGAAGATTGAAAAATTCCATTGACGTAGTAGAGAGCAGATGTTTTATGAGTCACCTGGTGACTTATTCTTCCAAGCAGGAGTAAATTATAATATCATTACATGATATGATGAAGATTATTATAATTATCATTATTATAATATACTATTTGGATGGGATTTTTTTTCTTAAAGTTCTTAAAAGTACAGCGGGCAATTTGCTTTATATATATTTGTTTTTTACAGACATTGTGAGAGAAAAAAAAAAACTGTGAAAGACTGATTTGAAATTCATTCCTAAATAAAAAAAAAGGTCTTAATTTATGTATTAGAACTGCATACATAATTTCTATCCATTTGGATTACACAGTTTTAACATAAACTGATAAACTTAATGTGATGCATATTTGTCAGTAATACTTAAAAGAATCAGGTAAAAGCAGGTAAAATTTCTATAATAGTACTAACTGGATATGTTTTAAACAATAACCAGGTTTATATATTTATCATAAGTAAATCCAGTTTCTTCTAAGTGAATATTTCTTTGTTCCACATTTTCCCACATATTTTAATTAACCATATTCCTACTTTTTAACTGAATAAATTTAATTGTTTTCACAGTGAACATATTTGTGGTAATTTTAAGCATTTTCATTAAATTCCAGTTTCTTCTAAGTGAATATTTCTTTGTTCCACATTTTCCCACTTATTTTAATTAACCATATTCCTACTTTTTAACTGAATACATTTTATTGTTTTCACAGTGAACATATTTGTGGTAATTTTAAGCATTTTCATTAAATGCATTTTAAAATATGGTTATTTAAATGAAATCAAATAGATGCAAATAGTTAAAGAGACAGTTCACCCAAAAAATGAAAATGAATTTCTTTCTTCTGCTAAACACAAAACAAATATTTTGGGAGTATGTGTAACCAAACCATTTATGGTAGCCATTGACTTCCATAGTGTGGGTAAAAACTACTATGGAAGTTAATGGCTACCTTCAACTGTGGTTGCCAACATTCTTCAAAATACCTTCTTTTGTACTCAACAGAAGAAAGAAACTCATAAAAGTTTAAAACAAGTGGAGGGGGAGTGAATGATGACAGAATTTTAGTTTGTTAAAACTGTGCAATTCAATTGGATGGAAATTTTATATGCATTTCAAGTACATATATCTTATATTTAGGCCTAAATATATATTTTTAGAGTGTACCTAGTAACCTCTTCTTCCGAATTTATGACTGACACCGAGCTTATCTAGAGCTGAACAGTTTATATTCACGTTTCAGTAGGTTCAGCTCCAATTTAAAACTAACACCAAATAAGTTACATACTTTCTACCTTCATAAACTGCTGTCATGTCAGCAATTTCTGCTGTGGCCACAAGTTAGGAACAGATATAATCATTCACAGACTTAAAATGGTAATTGGGAAAGTTTTCGTTCTTGCTTCAGGGACAGCAAACACCTGTCAAGTGTTTCTGTTCTCTCCCGCATATCAAGGAGACATCGCTTGAAAATAGTTTTTAAAGCCGGGACAGTGAGATCTTCAAAGGCATAGATCAGTAAATGAGGAGCCCTTGCAGATATTGCGCACAACTTTTTGAATGTTTGGCGGATGAAGAAATGAATGAGATGAATTATTCATGTAACGTGGAGGGTGGTACGTATTCATCTCAGGCGCACTTGATAAACTAGTTTTAAATGATGTCTGACGTGGAGGTCTGAATCTCAGGCGGCAGACAACAGCCTTCCAGACTCATTCAGTTCAACTCCAGTTTCTTTTCATCTTCTAGTCAGAAAGGCTACAGATGACCCTCTTACAAGTTATTCATATGTTAGGAATGAGTATTTTATATAAAAAAATTGACACTTAAGATTATCACACATTCACTAATCTTCTTTCCCTGCAATGACCTGTTAACTTGAGAACTGCTGCTACCTGAAACTCATTTGGCCCCAGAATTGGAGTTCGATTATTTTAGAAATTGTTCAGAGCAGGGGCCAGATACATAAAGATCTTCTTAAGAAAGAAGTTAAGAAATGTATTAAGATAAAGTATGAATTAAGTTACACTTCTTAAGAAGTTCTATAATATCTTAAGATGAAAATGACAGATGTTATCCTAACCTTAAAGGGGGGTACAATGCTGTTTCATGCATTCCGTTCCACTGTTACAGAGTTGGATTCTCATGCTAAGCATGGACAAAATTAAAAAAAACAATTTGGACGTATAACGGAGTGTTTCTGTGCTAAAAATCTTACTTCCGGGTTTTTTTTTCCCGATCATGGCTCTTCATGACGTAAACGAGGGTAGAACTCCTCATATGGGCATTTCTCCCAGAAGAACGCGCTGAGAGGCGGACAGTAACTAAGTACATTTACACGAGTACTGTACTTAAGTACACTTTTTGAGTATCTGTACTTTACTTGAGTATTATTTTTCTGGAAACTTATGACTTTAACTTCACTACATTTGAAAGACAAATATTGTACTTTTCACTCCACTACATTTCTATCAAGATCCTCGAAGTAGAAAGTCGTAACTATGTAGCAGCTTTGAAAGTCAGTGGGTGATTTCTTTCTTCTCTAAAATGTGACTTTCTTTTTTTCAGACAGTTTATCAGTAATCACTCTTGTAGGGCTACATGAAGTGATTTCCCAGCATTTTTTGACAGTTGCTAATGTGGGATTTATTTACAACAATTCAATAATAAGAAGTTAAAGGGGTCCTATTATGCCTTTTACAAAGTCTTGATTTTGATTTGGGGGTGTACTAGAACATGCTGGCATGCTTGGTGGTTCGAAAAATGCATTATTTTTCACATAATTTACATTATTAAAATACCTTTCTCCCCAGCCTGGCACAAACGGCTCGATTAGTTCCGGCTTTGATGAAGGTCCACCTTCCGAAAAACAAAATGTGTTGTGATTGGTTAGCTGTCCCAGTGCGTTGTGATTGGCAAACAGCTTAGACGGTGTTTCAGTACTGCCACGCCCCCTTGCTCCATCTTTCAACAAAAGCTTTTTGGTGAATCCGGCAGGCACTGTACTCCCTGGTGTTGTGGAAGCTGTCCTCAGTACAATGCGTAGCACACGATAGCAAATTGGGGTTATAATGCTCAGGGACAGAGTTAAAACATAAATTGCAACCACTGTTTCCTAACATCATCCGCTTTTGGAAGCCCAAACAAAGACGTTTGGGCACAGAGGTGAAAAAAACTGAATTTCAGGTGGTCGCGCACCGGACGAGAAGCGCAGCGTCGTGCCACATCTTTAAAATTCAAATACATTATTTTCTATGAGTGTAGGCACACCGGCGGCGCCGTTTGGCGTCTGTCCGCGGCGCCCAGCTATGTCATGTTGTACTTGTAAGAATTGTTCTAGACATGCCGAAAATTTGAAGCTACAGCACTGCAGCTCTTCTTCCTCGTTTTCTCTGATGCACTAACTCTGCAGCAGGGTCTTCTTCATCGTCTCGTCTGATGCGCTCACTCAACCAAG
>NW_015505532.1:5593-6240 GCF_001515645.1 Sinocyclocheilus grahami
TTTTATGCCCAAACATACACACTACACACTGACTAAAATTAAAAAAGTGAAAAAGCATAATAGGACCCCTTTAATATTGTGGTATATATTAGACACAATATTGTCTGATTTTGCTAAATTGAAAATATTACCTATAAGGCCACAGAAGAACTGTTGTGCATCTCCTAATAAAACACAATAGGTGCTGGACTTGAAGCAGCACTGCGCAGACCGTTCTGTGTCTGACATCAAAGTACCGCAAGAGAGATTAGACAGCATTTTAAAATGTTTGTTTTGATGTCAAATAAGTCTTGCTGTTTTGCTTTTTTGTTAAAGCAGTGCTGCTGTTGCAAAGTTATACAGCTAAAGTTGTGATTCTGGGTTTTAAAGCAGGTTTGATTTTTTTCCCCTTCCTTTTCACTCTGTATTTACAGGATTTCACTGTACTGTATTCAGTAGGTGTAATGTATTCTAAGTTGCTTCAGAAGTATTGCAAGTACTACGTACAACAATAAAACAGTGCATTGACATAAAAAAAGAAAAATACTTTTGGTACTTAAGTACTTTTAAAAGCAAGTACTTATGTACTTTTACTTAAAGGGGTCCTATTATGCTTTTTCACTTTTTTAATTTTAGTCAGTGTGTAGTGTGTATGTTTGGGCATAAAA
>NW_015505532.1:6296-22374 GCF_001515645.1 Sinocyclocheilus grahami
AACTACAACGAACGGCTCGTTTGGACTACAGTGTTTGTTTTCCGGGCTTTGTGATATCACAAAGCGGCCCATTAGAATATCATTAAAAATAATTCCCGCCTACAGAGATTCGAATGGTTGGGGGGTGGTGAGGGGCGAGGTTGTGGTTAGAACGCTTGGTTGAGTGAGCGCATCAGACGAGATGACGAAGAAGAAGTGCTGCTGCAGAGTTAGTGCATCAGAGAAAACGAAGAAGAAGAGCTGCAGTGCTGTGGCTTCAAATTTTCGGCATGTCTAGTACAATTCTTACAAGTACAACACGACGTAGCTGGGCGCCACGGACAGACGCCAAACGGCGCCGCCGGTGTGCCTACACTCATAGAAAATAATATATTTGAATTTTAAAGATGTGGCGCGACGCGACGCTGCACTTCTCGTCCGGTGTGCGACCGCCTGAAAGCTGTATTTTTCACCTCCGTGCCCAAATGTCTTTGTTTGGGCATCCGAAAGCAGATGATGTTAGGAAACAGTGGTTGCAATTTATTTTTTAACTCTGTCCCTGAGCATTATAACCCCAATTTGCTATTGTGTGCTTCGCATTTTACTGAGGACAGCTTCCACAACATGAGGGAGTACAGTGCCTGCCGGATTCACCAAAAAGCTTTTGTTGAAAGACGGAGCAAGGAGCGTGGCAGTACTGAAACACCGTCTAAGCTGTTCGCCAATCACAACGCACTGGGACAGCTAACCAAACCCATTTTATTTTTCGGAAGGCGGACCTTCATCAAAGCCGGAACTAATCGAGCCGTTTGTGCCAGGATGGGGAGAAAGGTATTTTAATAATGTACATTATGTGACAAATAATGCGTTTTTCGAACCACCAAGCATGAGAGCATGTTCTAGTACACCCCCAAAACAAAATCAAGACTTTGTAACAGAGCATAATAGGACCCCTTTAAGTAAAAATATGTCTTTACAACTTTAACTTGTAATGGAGTCATATTTGACCAGCAGTATCTGTACTTTCACTCAAGTAATGGAGTTGTGTACTTTGTCCACCTCTGAGCGCGCACGCGCACACATCGACCAGAGCGAGAGCAAGAGCGCGCCCATCAACGCGCACTTCATTCAGCAGCGCTGCATGGGAAACGCACGGGAAGAATGTCTCCAAAGAAGTGTGTTTTTGGTTGTAAGGGAAAGATAACTTTGTTCAGCTTCCTAAAGAACCCAATGTTATGTAAATAGTGGATGCAGTTTGTTTTTCCAGAGCATCAACGCAGTTTCACAAGCGTGTTTGTTGACAAACGTTGTCGTTTCTCAAATTCTCAAATTTGTCGTGACAAATCGTAAAGCTGTATCTTTCTTATATAAATATGATAAAACTAAAGACTTTTTGGAGATATGAAGGATGAAGTACTACTCTATAAGTACTCAAGATTAACATGAGATTGGGTAAAACTGTGTGTGTTATGTCCCCTTTAAGAACAATGATTCTTAAGAAGATTCTTTTCAAGAATTTAAATTCTAAACAATCTTAACAGTCTCAAGAAAAAAGATAAGAGCATTCCTAAGAAGTATTTAGAGAATAAATTTTTTAAGTAACAAAATAATAATAAGAATTTTATTCTAAATAATGTTTAATTAATCCAGCCCCAGTTTTGCAAACAGATCAACTGATTCACTGAAAAGATTTGGTTCAAAACAATTTGTTCATGAATCAAGGAGAGCTGATGCAGATTTTCAGTAAATATCTGCTGTATTGTTCAGTAATTACATAAACTAACTTGTCTTGAAATACTGCAGAAGTTATATGGAGTTCTTCGTGGCACTTTTGTATTCACTGGAATTGTATAGGGGGAAAAAAAAGTTAAAATGTGTTTTACAACAAAGTAATGGCACATGGGTTTGGAACAACAAGAGTGAGTAGGCCTAAATAATGACATTTTCAGTAACTGTTTCTTAGAAATACTTTCTCTACAAATATGAATAATGCATTAATGAAAGCATTTAATATATTTCTGTAATATTTCTAACTGTAAGCAGATTATTGAAAACCCATATTGATGCAGCCAATTATCAAGGAGTCCAAGGCCAGATATTTAGAGAGATTTAGAGCATTATTAACTCTGAATACCTCTTTTATCTGTGTAATATCGCAGTGTGTCAGCGTTGGCTCTGAAGATACACGTTTGCTTTCTCTTGTGTGTCAGGCAGTAAACATGAAGAGATGAGATGACTCGTGAGTAATGAACAGAGGAAATGGACCATATGACTCTGTCATTCTGTTTGATATGTAATTCATCCACTGTCATACATGAGATGCTGTATTTAGACTGCTCTTTGTGGTGATATCTGCACATCAGGATGATGCCTCACAGCAAGCTGGATGTGTCTTTCAAATATTGAAAGAGCTGCTATAAGAGGACTGTAGTTTCTAATTCACAGACTTTTTGTTGCCTTAAAAAAACAATTACAATAGAATGTCTATGCTTAAGGTTGATCACGTGTTGGCCAACAGCATTTCATCATTGACATACGGAAGATGCATTTATCTAAAGTAACTTTGATCGCATTCAAGGTATGCATTTCATCATTTGTTGCATTAACTGGGAATCAAACCCATGACCTTGGTGTTGCTAGCACGATGCTCTTTTTTAATGCCACACACACTACAAAATTTCAGCCCTGATTCTCCGCTCAGGCATTAATGGAAAATGCCAACAAAAGCACACAATTGGAAGCAAATTGGTGTTCATTCATGTGAGTGACGATTGCTATGTATGAATTATCAAAGACACAATCTGAGAGTAAGAGCAGATGCATCACAGATGAGAAACATTCAGATTAATAAATATCTAGACCTGTCTGTGATACGTCCTGTAGTGTGAAATGTGTTTTGACTGGAAAATACATTGGCGACAACAGGCTGTTTTGTAGTGTGAAAAGAATAGCAATCTGATGACTTTGAAAGTATGAACAGCATTAATCAAGAAATGATCTATTAGTCATCTGCTACAGTATATATAATGATATCATTCAGAGAGAAACTAGGTGGCAATAGTTGTTCTGTACTTTAAAAAAAAAACTGGTCAAAGAAGAAATTGAAATCTATGATTTAAAAAATTACAGAAGCCAATAACAATAATAACAACAATTGATGACCACCTTGATGATTGTCCAATCTTTTGTTTGTGGCTCTTAATCTGTGGTCCTGTGTCGTACAGTGAGAGAGGTTCAAAGATGGAAGTTGTCACTACACTGCAAAAAATGCTTTTCTAGCTTAGATCTTTTGTCTTGTTTCCAGCCAAAATATCTAAAAATTCTTAAATCAAGAAGGATTTTCTAGACAAGTAAAAATTATTCCAGCAAACCAACATCCCATGTTGGAGACTAGCAAACCCAGAAATCCTTCCTTCTTGATTTAAGAATTTATAGATATTTTGGCTAGAAACAAGACAAAAGATCTAAGATAGAAAATCATTTTTTGCAGTGTAGGCGTGCTTCCATTACATATTTAAGAAAAACTTTGGCGATATTTTATAAATGTCGATTAAAAAGTATTGCGAAATGACGGCGTTTCCATTAACCAATGCTATGCGACTAAAACGTAACCTTTTGCCTCTCGCGATAAGTCATGGCAACGGATTTTTGTGGGATTTTGGCTATATTTATTCAAAGGAGGCATATGCGTGTATCTTTACAGAAGCAGCACAGAGAGCCGCTTCAGAAACGTGCGTAGCGTGGCTGGAATAAGTACAGGCATTGACTAGAGTGGCCGCAATCAGCTTCAGTGGCCGTATCAGAGCCACACTGCACCACAGACGTGTGCAGTGTAAATTGTCTAAGCATTAATGGTGGGGAAAGCCCCTTATACTGGAGAGCAGCCACGTAAGAAGTGTTTCTTCACCTCATGCGAGTGTAAAAACTTTTTTGCCAGATATGGGCATTTTTGGCAAAATAGGCCAAAATTCTCTTCCATTACCCTTCAAATTGAGCAAACTGAAATTGCGAATTGAAAATACGCCTAATGGAAAGGCGTCAATTTCGCAAAAACGCTCATATATCGCAAAAAAGATTTACGCTCGCATGAGGTGGTTTTTCAGGCAATGCGAAAAAGGAATAATTATTAAAACTGCAATGGAAATGGCTTTTTCGCATTTACAGGTCACATGACGAATGTAAAAAGTCATATGATTCATTCACACTATAACCTCCAAGAAACACATCATACGTGGCCGCCCTCCAGTATAAGGGGCTTTCCCTAGCATTAATGCTTAGACAATTTACGTCTGCGGTGCAGTGTGGCTCTGATACGGCCACTGAAGCTGATTGCGGCCACAATGCTTGTGTTTATTCCAGAATCCAGCTGCGCCATGCACGTTTCTGAAGCGGCTCTCTGTGCTACTTCTGTAAAGATACACGCATACGCCTCCTTTGAATAAATATTGCCAAAATCCGTTGCCATGACTTATCGCGAGAGGCAAAAGATTACGTTTTAGTCGTATAATATTGGTTAATGGAAATGCCGTAATTTCGTAATACTTTTTTATCGACATTTATAAAATATCGCCAAATTTTTATGCAAATCTGTAATGGAAACACACCTATTGATGTGCTAAGCATATTTTCAATTCGCAATTTCAATTTGCGCAATTTGAAGGGAATGGAAACGCACCTACTGTCTTGCGACCAAAGATAGCCTACAATAATAGCCTAGATAGCCCACGTTTTCTGACCAGCCAATAAAAATGCGACATGGCACTAAAAAATAAAACTGCTTACCTCAAGCTCTTATCCCTTCCTCTTTTGCCACTTTCACTTTTTTCAGCACAAATAAAAACTCCAACTGCCATAGTGTGATTCATCATGCTCTTTTTGTTTACCACTAACGCATACTGATGATGTTTTATTCTTCTATAGTAATGTGCATCGTAGCCTATGAGTCAATAGGTGTCTTCATTGTACAGTCCACACACGTCTTACCCAAGTTTATTAGATCCATGTCGCACAGTGTGATTTGCAGTGATCTTATTGAATTGCTAAAATCGTGCAGTCTGTAGAAGGCTTTGATACCAGGTGTAAACAGGGCCTGTGTCAGGATCCTATCACTTTGGTTGGTCTTCACTTTCTTCATTCCAGATGGCTATGTTGTTATGAGGTACTTGAATTGCATTGGAATTCTCAAGTAAGATAAAGAACAGCCTCTGTGTACTTTGTCATTCGCTTGATTTCACCACTTTTGCTATTCTTCGATAGCAGAGACAGATGATAGTGATCTGTCTCACCCTGCTGAAAAATCCAGCATTGCTGGTCACCAGAATAAGGCATGTTTTGCATGCTGAGACCAGTATGGGATGCAGATTGCTGGTTTGCTAATCTCCAACATGGGATGCTGGTTTGCTGGTCGTCAACATGGGATGCTGGTTGCTGGTTTGCTGATCTTCAACATGGGTTTGCTGGTCGTCAACATGGGATGCTGGTTTGCTGGTCGTCAACATGGGATGCTGGTTTGCTGGTCGTCAACATGGGATGCTGGTTTGCTGGTCGTCAACATGGGATGCTGGTTTGCTGGTCGTCAACATGGGATGCTGGTTTGCTGGTCGTCAACATGGGATGCTGGTTTGCTGGTCGTCAACATGGGATGCTGGTTTGCTGGTCGTCAACATGGGATGCTGGTTTGCTGGTCGTCAACATGGGATGCTGGTTTGCTGGTCGTCAACATGGGATGCTGGTTTGCTGGTCGTCAACATGGGATGCTGGTTTGCTGGTCGTCAACATGCTGGTTGCTAGTTGTTAATAAAAATAACAATTGGTCCCTCGATATTCTCTTTGCCACCTTGAAGAATTCTCTGTTACTTAAAGTGTAAATACGGCCGGGAAGTAAGAAAACACACAGTCAAATGTATCCTCAATACTTCAATTTATTCATAGAAATACAGATATTATATAGGCATATGTCGAGGGGAGTTTCATCCTCTTAACCAATGAGGATATGAATAACATACACGTAGGATCTTTGGCCAAGAACATGTGTTTATATAAAATGGCCACATGTACAGAAAAACATGGACATATTAGGAATAGACTTTTGCGAAGAATGCTGAACTGTCTTCAGAGTTTCATCACGAACCTCATTCCTAGCTATCATGTCCTTATTTGGGACATTTGAACCAAGAGAAGCTAATGTATACATTAAAGCATGCATACCTCGCATATGAGTAAGAGATGTTTAAAACATAATATCAAGAGAGAGAGATGGATACAGGAGGGGGGATTCAGAGAGAATGTGTTGTATATAGAAGAGTGAGAGAGAGGGAGAGAAAAAGGAGGGGTGAGGCATATCTGTAACATTCTCTTAACAAGACAGAGAGTGTTTTCTAACAGTTGCCTGCTTTTGTTTAAAAGAACATGTGTTTATATAAAATGGCCACATGTACAGAAAAACATGGACATATTAGGAATAGACTTTTGCGAAGAATGCTGAACTGTCTTCAGAGTTTCATCACGAACCTCATTCCTAGCTATCATGTCCTTATTTGGGACATTTGAACCAAGAGAAGCTAATGTATACATTTAAGCATGCATACCTCGCATATGAGTAAGAGATGTTTAAAACATAATATCAAGAGAGAGAGATGGATACAGGAGGGGGGATTCAGAGAGAATGCGTTGTATATAGAAGAGTGAGAGAGAGGGAGAGAAAAAGGAGGGGTGAGGCATATCTGGAACATTCTCTTAACAAGACAGAGAGTGTTTTCTAACACTAGTTTACTGGTCTACTACATGGGATGCTGGTTTCTGGTCTCCAACATGGGATGCTGGTTTGCTGGTCTTCAACACGGGATGCTGGTTTGCTGGTCACCAGTATGGGATGTTGGTTGTTGGTCTCCAACATGGGATGCTTGTTTGCTGGTCTCCAACATGGGATGCTGGTTTGCTGGTCTCCAGCATGGGATGCTGGTTTGCTGGTCTCCAACATGGTATGCTTATTGCTGGTCTCCAACTTGGGATGCTGGTTTGTTGGTCTCCAACATGGGATACTGGAATGCTGGTTTGCTGGTCTCCAACATGGGATGCGGGTTTGCTGGTCCCCAACATGGGATGCTGGTTTGCTGTTCCTCAACAGGGAATGCTGGTTTGCTGGTCTCCAACATGGGATGCTGGTTTGCTGGTCTCCAGCATGGGATGCTGATTGCTGGTTTGCAAGTCTCCAACATGGTATGCTTGTTGCTGGTTTGCTGGTCTCCAACTTGGGATGCTGGTTTGTTGGTCTCCAACATGGGATGCTGGAATGCTGGTTTGCTGGTCTCCAACACGGAATGCTGGTTTGCTGTTCCTCAACAGGGTATGCTGGTTTGCTGGTCTCCAACATGGGATGCTGGTTTGCTGGTCTCCAGCATGGGATGCTGATTGCTGGTTTGCAAGTCTCCAACATGGGATGCTGGTTTTCTGGTCTCCAGCATGGGATGCTGGTTTGTTGGTTTGCAGGTCTCCAACATGGGATGCTGGTTGCTGGTTTGGTTGTCTCCAAAATGGGATGCTGGTTTGCTGGTCTCCATCATGGGATGCTGGTTTGCTGGTCTCCAACATGGGATGCTGGTTTGCTGGTCTCTAACATGGGATGCTGGTTTTCTGGTCTTCAACATGGGATTCTGTTTGCTGGTTTGCTGTTCCCCAGCATGGGAAGCAGGTGTGTTGGTTGATCTTTTGGGATCTGGTAAGATCCCAGCAAAAATCATATATGTGTTACATATAATTTTTCTTAGTGTGTGTTCATATTTGAATAAAGAACAATTATCCAATTGATTTTAATAAATTAATTTAAGAAATTATTATAAGAAAAACACAATGCAGGTTACATTTTTAACTGCTTCGTGTTTAAACCCTCACTGTTAAACACTGCTCTATTTTCATATGGTCCCACTGAAGCAGTGTTGCAGATAGTGAAATAATGTAGATTCACTTTACAAGACTGACCATTAGTGATGACACTTGCAATTTACATTACATTTACATTTAGTCATTTAGCGGTACTTGACAAATGAGGACAATAAAAGCAGTCAAAACTAACAAAAGATCAACAATATATAAGTGCAACTGACAAGTCTCGGTTAGCCTAACGCAGTACACGTAGCAAGATAATATATAATATATATATTATACACACACATACACAGAACGCAAGCTTCTAGAGGGCACATATGTCTGAAGTAATGAATTTAGGTAAAGGGGTGCAGAGCCAGTGGTGATTTTGCAGGCAAACATTAATGCCTTGAATTTTATGCGAGCAGCTACTGGTAGCTAGTGCAAATTGATGAACAGAGCTGTGACATGCATTCTTTTTGGCTCACCAAAGATTAATCTTGCAGCAGCATTTTGGATTAATTGTAGAGGTTTGATAGAAGTGGCTGGAAGACCTGCCAAGAGAGCATTGCAATAGACCAGCCTGGATAGAACAAGAGCTTGAACAAGGAGTTGTGTTGCATGTTCTGAAAGAAAGGGCCTGATCTTCCTAATGTTGTATAAAGCAAATCTGCAGGACTGGGCAGTTTTAGCAATGTGGTCTGAGAAATTCAGCTGATCATCAATCACAACTCCAAGGTTTCTAGCTGTTTTTGAAGGAGTTATAGCTGATGAGCCTAACTGGATGGTGAAATTTTGATTGTGATGGGTTTGTTGAAACCACAAGCAGTTCTCTCTTAGCCAGACAACTCGTTCAAGTGTTTTTGCAATGAAAGGTAGAAGGGAAACCGGAGTTTAAAAACTTGCAGTTAACAAGCAGAATCCCTGAAGATAAGAGGAACAACAAGAACAGAAAAAAGAGAAGAAATGAGCAGACAACACAATTATTAGAGACACACAGCCATACGGCCTTGGATGAAATCAACTACAAATGACACAACAAATAAAACAAAACAAAACTGCAAATTTTATTTTGCCAATGTGTTTCAGCACACAGGCCTTCATCAAGGCTAAAAGGTTGCAGGCGTACACGGGTTCCTTTAAATACAAACAAGGGCAAAATTCAAACTTGCAAACAACCAATGTAAAAAATTTATAAAAATCATCCACAAGAAAAGAAGAAGAAATTATTTTTGGGATATATTGGTTAAAAAAAAGGCAATAACCTTGTATCATCTCTATATACGAAACCAACAGATAGGAAAACATTGTTACATGGTCAAAGTTTCCATTCAGTTTCTTTGAAAAACAAAAGTTTACCAGTAAGTCAACTTACAAGAATATAACACATTTGTGAAGATAGTGATGAATATGAAACAGAAAAACATAGAATATTAACAAATCAAAGAAAGAAGTTATAATGAAATGTGGCTTTCATTTGCAGAACAAAATGCACAAGCTAGAAGTCGTGAAGATTGTCTTACACCCAAACAAATGTAGGAGAATATCATCAAGGTCAGGTCTCATATATTGCACCACATATGCACCAAAACTTTCAATATACTGTATTGTAGGATGGTGAAAAAATACTGTCATATTCTACAAAATGATTCATCCCTAAAAGATACATTTAAAGACTCTCCACTTATTGCTCACAAAATTGGTAGAAATAGTAGGGACAGACTAGTTATGGCTTGTTCCCCAAATAAATCAACAATTAGGACTCTTACAGGAAAAATCCCTTTTGGAAATTTTAAATGTGGCAACAGTATCAATTGTCAATTTACTAAAAATATAGTGTTTTGTACACCCTATTCATAAAAAAAGATATACATATTAAAAGCTCACATGTATCACTAAAAATATCATATATACAATACAATGCCCTTGCAAAAAATATGTTGGAGAAACAGTTCAATGTTTAAGGGATTGTATTACTAAACAAAGGATTTCAATAAAAAGAGGTTACAAAACTAAACCAGTAGCAAAACACTTTAAGGAATGTAATCATCCTGTGTCTTCCTTTCTATTTTTTGGTATTGAACATATATTTCTTTCCTATTGGAACGAATGAATGACGAAAATAATTTTTATAGGAGCATTTTCATAATGTTTTTCATATGGGTGTGCAGTTTTTTCTTACATTTTAATATTTTTAAATGTCTTAAATGGAGTTGTGCACTATATGTTTATTAAAACTATACAGTTGCATCTCAATAAATTAGAATGTCGTGGCACAACTGTCAGATCATCAGTCTTCCCCATGATTGTGTAGCCTAGTGAACCAAACTGAGAGACCATTTTGAAGGCTCAGGAAACCTTTGCAGGTGTTTTGAGTTGATTAGCTGATTGGCATGTCACCATATTAAAATTTGTTGAGCTAGTGAATTAGTGGGTTTTTGTTAAATGTGAGCCAAAATCATCACAATTAAAAGAACCAAAGACTTAAACTACTTCAGTCCGTGTGCATTTAATTTATTTAATACACAAGTTTCACAATTTGAGTTGAATTACTGAAATAAATGAACTTTTCCACAACATTCTAATTTATTGAGATGCACCTGTATGTGTGTTTGTCAATATATATACCTGTATATTTATCTCTGCAAAAAAATATTTGGCTATTTGTTTAATGAATTTTGTGATTGGTGGATGATTTTTATCCAATTTTTTAATTGGTTGTTTGCAAGTTTGAATTTTGCCCTTGTTTGTATTTAAAGGAACCCATATTCCTTTTAGCCCTGATGAAGTCCTGTGTGCCGACATGCATTAGCAAAATAAAATTCCTTTTTAATTACATTCTTTGTTTGTTCTGACCCCTTGACGTCACACATGTTGCTAGTTTGGTTTCTGTTTAATGTCGGAATCTGGATGTTTATGCTCCATGTCATGCCTTTCATTGTAAGCACATAGCTTACAATGAAAGGTTGGGGGTTGTTTGTTCCTGTTCCATGTGCTCTTGTATTATGTTTCTTATCATGTACTCATGTATCATGAGTACATGACTTATTATTGTGTTCGTTTGCCATGTGCTCTTGTGTGTTGTGTTTCTGTTTGAGAACATAGCTTATGATGGTGTTAAGGCTAAGGTTAGGTATGTCCTGTGACTGTGGACTGTGTATTTTCTGGGTAGTTTTTGTTTTGTTTTGAAATTAAATAAAAGCCCGTAAGAAATCATGCAGAAGTACAGAATGTGGTACAAAAACCATATTTATAGATAAATTGATAGTTCACCCAAAAACTTAAATCATGTCATTAATTACTTTTACGAAGCTATGAGCATATTTTTGTGTGCAAAAAAAACTTTACTCAGTTATTCTCTTTCTTGTCAGTCTCCACCACGCATTCACAACAGTACCACAATGCATGCGTGTGGTGCTGCTGACACAGGAGCCAGTGTTCTGACATAGAACCCGGATGCACTGTGCCTTGTTTACAAGCAGAGGAATGTACACGCATACATTGTGGTACTGTCGTGAACATCCAAACAAAGTCTGACATGGAAGAATTTTTTTTTTTTAAGAAACTATTTAAACAATCTCCTTACTACCTTTCTGGGCCTTGACTGTGTCAGTTGTGTTGCTGTCTATGCAGGGTCAGAAAGCTCTGGGATTTCATCAAAAAATATCTTAATTTGTGTTCCGAAGATGAACGAAGGTCTTACAGGTTTGGAACGACATGAGGGTGAGTAATTAATGACAGAATTTTCATTTTTGGGCAAACTATTCCTTTAAGGGTTTAGAGTTAAAGTGAAAGTATATGCAACAGTATGTGTAATATTAAGAATACTGCTGAAATTTAAAAAAATACTGTAAAATACTAAGTCAACCAGTGGGGTAAGTTTAAGGTGGGACTGTTTATTTGTCAACCAGTAATGGGAGTGTAATCATTATTGATATTATGATTATTATTTTAATTCTTATTATTATTTTGCATTTCTGTCTGGTGACAGACAAGTGGCACAGAAACTTCAGCATTAACTTGCATTGAACCCAGAACTTTCCTTGAGGACATGCATATTCTTGTAGATAAAACATTTAGCAAAAATGTGCAGTGAGAGATTTACACCTTAGGGGCCATTCACACAGAACACGTTTCCATTTAAAAATGCGAGACACAGGGTGGTGGAATGAAACGGACCTAGAGACCTGTGTTTTAAAAGTTCGACATTTTTAGAATGTCGTATCGTGTGAAAAACACATGGAAAGTAACATAGCTTAAAAGGCAGGGTAGGTGATTTGGTTCATAAAATTTTTTTTGTTATACTGTTGAAAGTCTCATCACATCCCGATAGCAATCAATAAGTTAAGTGGTCTAAATGTATTTATATGTATTTATATCGTATGTGAAAGGCGTATGACCATAAAATGTTCCTCGGTCCGAAGACTATGATAGGCTGTCCTATCTCCCTGTCAACATATGTATATGCATACTTCTGCACACCCGTTTCACACACACATGATATGTCATCAGCACATTCATTACGCTATTGCAGACCAAGCGAGAATTGAAGGCGTTATTATGCAATCTGACAGCGTTGCATTCAATCCTCCACCAACACCGTCTCTCATCATGGTCTGACTGTGTACGTTCATGTGTTTTAGAGGAGGCGTGGCTTTGGAGAGTGATTTTGCTGGGAGGGTGGCATCTTATGCATTCAAAGCTAGCTTGCTATTGCTAGCCGCTCTGAAATTGCCTACCCAACCTTTAAAAACCTTTTACACATCCAGTGTTGCAGGATAACATGTATCAGTTTCTGTAGCGGAGGAACTTCAGAAGGATCAAGCTGACCTTTAACTTTTCTTGCTTCCTAGTATCTGCATTTGAAACGCCTACATCTGTTAATGTCCTCATACAGCATGTGTATGTATTTAGAGCACCTCACCTCAATGTGACACTGAGCTGGCACTGAAAAGATTGGAGTTCCCATTCAGATCCAACTATAATCTCTTGCTTTGTGCTTCTGCGTTGATGATGATAAGTTCCATGTTTGCCTGCTGTATAATTACAAGCGTCTGTGTGGATACCCGATTGCCTGGAAGAAATGCAGGTATGAATATTTCATTGTAGACCCTGGTGCTTGCTAGTTCAGCTCAGACAGATAACACCACAGAGAGGAGCTGTTCATTAGAAAGCACTGCAGAGGAGAAGGAGAGGTGCGAACACTGTGACTCACTGTTCAGATTCCTACCGTATAATTACAGAGTCACTGTTCCAGCGGCAGAGGTCAGGGGTCAGAGGGCACGGGGTTAAATGACAACATATCCTCAACATATCCTAAAAGGTAATGTATGTGATATGATTGATGCTTTCCTCTGATGTTTTTGTGATCATTTTCAAAATATGCAGAGTGGCATGTGGTGGACCGAAATAAGCAAGCATTGTTCCCTGTCTGGGTTTGTGTTCTTTGTAAGGTTGTTTGTTCAATTACAACACTGGGCCCTATGCGGGAAATAAAATAAAGTGAAAAAATTTAATTGAATATTATGTTATTTTTTTCCTCAAATTAATTCATTAATTTAAAAAAATGTTTAGCACTTTTAAGCCTTTATGTATAATGATTTATAAAAGTAGATTAATGCATTAATTATGCCTTGTAATGCAACTTATAATACACATTGTGCAATCTCATGAATAACTGTAACGACAGTTAATGCTTATCAATTCATTGGTACACTATGCATTTTAAATTTGGTTATAATTATTTATGACAAGATATAATGTATTACAATGCACATTATGAATAATTATAAGGCATTATACCCTTTATAATGCATTATACATAAAAGCTTTAAGTGTTACCAAAGTTTTTGTTTTGTTTTGTTTTTGTTTTTCCAGCAAAGCTCACATGATGTATTGTTTTATATCATTCTCTGAAGGAATTTTTTTTTTAAATAAAATGGCTGATCATTTGTCTTGCAAAGTCTAATTTCACAGCTACCATTTTATGTATCCTTACTAATCCATCCTAATTTTCTTCACACTTTCTTCATAATTAAACAATTGACAAAATTACAGCTTACAGATACAACAAATATTCTGTTTATATTGTATTTAAAATGAAATGATGCCACAACTTAAATAAATGGATATTTATTAAAATGTACAGTAAATAGACAGATTATTAAAATGTATTAATGAATTCATTCAAACAGGCTCTGTGAATAGCTGTAAAAAAAAAAAAAAAAAAAAAAAAACTTGTAAAAATTGCACTCAAAAGTGTAAATCACTTGTGATTTTTGTATGCAGGATGTATCCAGCGGTCAGTGGGCGGTCCAAAGGCACAGCTGTGACCACGTTGCCATAAATCCATAACTTGTGGCTGAGCAAAAATTATGAATGATCAATTATTTAACAGAGCCTTTAAATCTAGTTTTCTTCCTCAGGGCCCTAATACCTGAAGAAAGGATTTGGTTACAAATCACCACTGTCACACTCAAGTCTTGATTTACCGACACATCACAACCACATCTCCATTCTCTCCATCATCTCCGAGCATGATGTAATTTCCTCTCTTGTCACTGGTGGACCTTCAACTCTAACTGCACCCACTTCTGTATCATTTCAGGGCCAGATATATTATTCCCCCCATAACCCGTTCTCACCAGGTAAAACTAAATTCAGAGAGATTAAAGACTTGTCTTTGGGATTTTTGATAGGTGAATGTGTATAAAACTCAAGGTTAGACCTGAAACTTTGCATGCTCGGACAAACCACCTCTCTCCAGATTCTCTCACTGAGGTTTTGAGATGGAAAAAAAAATAGATGAAAACATTTTTGGGGCCAGTGATGCATGGCCATCTGAATTAGAGTTGTAATATAGCGTTGCGCGTAAACGTGAGATGGCATTGAGTAGGAGGGCGCTGCCAGCAGCTCCACCATTAGGACTCATTTTGCACACTTAATAGCACAGGCACCTTGTTTAATAAGCATGGATTACAGGTCATAAAGGGCAATGGACCACTGAATGCCGGTGATCTTGTGAAAACACTGAATAGTATCACCCGCCCTCACCTGGCCACTGCTGAAGAGATGACAACAGTACCATTTATATGGGTCTAAATGCTCTTCATATGGGTCCAGAGTTTTCAAAGTCTCAGACAGCGGGACTTTTTACAGACAGTGAATTACAAGATGCTGTTGACCCTTTAGACTGTATTACATGTGGCATAAGAGAATAAAAATGTTGATAAATTAAGTGTCAAAAATGACATTGTTCCACTGAAATAAAGAAGAACACTGATCTCTCAGTTTTATCAAAACTGTGTAGGGACCCCCAAGGGGTCACAAGGGAGTGATTTGGGATCCAAAGAAAAAATAAATAAATAAAAATAAAAAATATTTTACACAGTCTGCTTTCTTAGGGCATCATGAGATTAATTGTGATTATTTCACTCTGTTGACAACACCAGTTTCTACCACTAAGAAAAGCAATGCCAACTTAATATATTAAATATTAATAATAATTAAATATGATAAAAATATATATTAAAGTACAAATTTTCCAGATAATAATTCAACATATTTTTTAATATAAAATGACAATATAAAAGCCAATTATTATATTTATTTATCTTCATAATGTCAAACTTATTCTGTTTTTCACAGTATGAATGGGGTTTTATTCATGAAAATATGTAATGAATATATTTGGAGGGGTTTAACATCAAATCATCTGGAAAAACCCTGGTATGTCTAATGTACATAATTCATCATATTTTAGCTATTCCATTGTTAATTCATTATTTTAATTATTTTACTTGCTGTTGTTGATTAATCTTATGATTGTGTGGTCTTGTCACGAATTCAGTCCATGGACTTCCGTTTATTCACCACCAGAGGTCACCCTTTCCATTTCATTGACTCTCGCACAACACAAACTGTTGCATAGCACTCCGGACTACATATCCCATCATTCTTTGCACGATTTGCACACTGCAATGAATGCACACAGCTGTTTCTAATCACCTCACTCACTATATAACACCCACTCTAACCACATTTCTCTGCTGAGTATTGATTAGCCTGTACCCCTTTCCGAGACTCCGTGTTTTCCTTGTTTCGCCTTGCCTTGCCTGTTTTTGCGGTTTTTGATCTTTGCCTGTTTTCTTGGATTTCTCCCTCTCGTCTCGCCCCTGTAATTCTGTCTGCTTAACGGTGACCTACGCTAGCCCTGGGACTATTCTTGTGTTTTGCC
>NW_015505532.1:22384-22859 GCF_001515645.1 Sinocyclocheilus grahami
GTCAAGTCAAGTCACAGCTGATCTTCCTGAGTCAAGTCAAGTCACAGCTGATCTTCCTGAGTCAAGTCAAGTCACAGCTGATCTTCCTGAGTCAAGTCACAGCTGATCTTCCTGAGTCAAGTCACAGCTGATCTTCCTGAGTCAAGTCAAGTCTCAGCTGAGCTGCCAGAGCCGCGTTACGTCACAGCTGATCTTCTAGTCTCGCCGTGTCTCAGCTGTTCGTCCAGAGTCACGTCACGCCTCAGTTATTCATCCAGAATCGGGGGGGGGCTCTGTCACGAATTCAGTCCATGGACTTCCGTTTATACACCACCAGAGGTCACCTTTTCCATTTCATTGACTCTCGCACAACACAGACTGCTGCATAGCACCCCGGACTACATATCCCATCATTCTTTGCACGATTTGCACACTGCACTGATTGCACACAGCTGTTTCTAATCACCTCACTCACTATATAACACCCACTCTAACC
>NW_015505532.1:22940-25365 GCF_001515645.1 Sinocyclocheilus grahami
GTTTTTGATCTTTGCCTGTTTTCTTGGATTTCTCCCTCTCGTCTCGCCCCTGTGATTCTGTCTGCTTATCGGTGACCTACGCTAGCCCTGGGACTATTCTTGTGTTTTGCCCGCCATATACCTGTTTGCCATTGTTTGACCCTGCCTGTTTACCACGTCTTTCTAATAAAAGCCTGCAGATGGATCCACACGTCTCGCGTCTTTTCAGCCCCGTTACAGGTCTTCAGAAGTAAGAGATAACGGAATATGCTATTTTTTTCAATATTAAAAGATAACTTTGTGAAACAGGTTTTCCATTGATATTACTTAATATAATAACACTTGTTGGATGTACTGGTTAGTAGCCCGAAAAAAGTCCAGAGGAAGCACTAAAGTTTAGGCAAACTAAGTCTAACTAGTCTATACAATATACAATAAACCCTGTTCTCATATATATATATATATATATATAATCATCCTTTCTTCTCCTGCTTTCTGCTCTTCCTTGGCTTCCTCAACCTCTTAGGATGATAGAAGACTTCTACATAATCTAGTCAAGAAAATGGACACAATATTCTCTCTCTCTCTCTCTCTCTCTACAACCGCCCAATTAGAAAGAAACAGCAGCTTGACTGACATAAAAAGCAGTCAATCACAGTTTGATTCTTTCCATTTAACTTATCTGAGATAAATTATACCAGACTAACATGGGGGGAAAATAAATAAATAAACAATAGGGCAGCAATTCCTAAAAACAATTCTCACTCTGAAAGTAGATGACAATAAAAAAACATATAATTAATTGTGTTACTTGATGTTTCTTTGTAATTATTTGTGAAATTCACTAGCAATTTCTGAGTGAAAATTGTTTCTATTTTTTTTCACTGCACAATTCTCTATAGTAAGGCTGTGGAAGTGACAACTGTTTAAATGCACACAGATAGAGGGACTCTGGCAGCAAGGCAAATAGGAAATGCTCAGTCAATTAGTACAGATCAAAGGACATACATTTAATTGGTGGTGAATATGCAAATAATAAATGGCACGTCTGTCCTGCAATAACCTATGCAGTTTTAGACAGTTAATTGGTTTGCGTTGTACTGGGGAGCTGTAAAGTCTCTCCAACAATGGAATTAAATTTCACTGCTTCAGTCCTTACATGCAATAAATGCAGTAAATGTTACTGCTGTTCTCAGTGAATACAAATGATAAACACAGCATAGTATGTTGTAGAAAGGAGATAGCCAATATAAAAACTGACTGGGCAGCTTGTTCAATACAGTTAAGCTCTATTGACAGTGGTTTTAACAGGCTGTCAGTTGCCACAGAAAATAATTTTGACTAATAATCCTTCGGATAATTGACACTGATAATAACAAAGCCAAATATACAGTAATACATGGTCTATGAAGCAAGGCATTGAACCAACATAAACATGAGACTAGTCTGATAAAATTGCTTACCTATGAGCTTACCAATGTGATGTTCTGTCCAAATAGACAGAAATTTTACATAGAAAATATCTATTTACACTAAAATGGGTGTCAAAAGAGAGTTTTTCCACAGTAATGCCATAGAAGAACCATGTTGGGCTCCACAAAGAACCTTTTAGTTAACAGTTCTTATATTTTTCTCTTACTGTGAACATTTTAAAAATGTTTTCCGCTATAAAGAAATTTTTGTGGAATGGAAAGATTCCATGGATGTTAAAGTTTCTTCATGGAACCACAGATGCTAATAAAGAACCTTAATTTATAAGAGTGTAGAGGAAATATCTTGGCAACCAGAAGTTCTTCCACCTAGAACTATAGTCTATTTGTCTGTCTATTTCATCAAATGACACTTTTTTTTTTGGTGTGGAAAAATGAATGCAAGCACTTTAACAAAAATATAAGCTGACATTATACTACAAACACTGTTGATAGAACTTAACTTGAATTTGACCCAGAATATTCCTTTATGAAAACATTGAATCTATTTGTAAAGTTATCTTTTTTTTCTTTTCATACGTCACTATAAATCTTAACACTGGCAAATCAAAATGCAGAATGTTTTGAGTCTGGGAAGCTGTGCTTTGGGTTTTGTAGGAGGATTTAGTCAACATCTGGCAGAGCTCCCTGACCCTGTAAAGCTGTGCCCCATGTCTATCTGTAATCCCTCCCAACATCTAACATGGCTTAATCCACACTGCACTGGAGAATACATGCTGCATTACAGGAGATGCTCATATGACTGATTGAAACTGACTGGATAGAGCTGCTGGTCACAAAAGACAGCTCAAGATAACCTCAGTACAAGATTATTCACGTATTGAGGAATTCACACATCAGTCATAGTCTCTATTTAGAACTGAGCAAATCACTATGTCAAAATCATTCTTCCCATGCATTACAGCTTCTTGTCGTGATCTTTCTCCACTCAGACTAAAGCTGTGATCCCAAATTTA
>NW_015505532.1:30199-75799 GCF_001515645.1 Sinocyclocheilus grahami
GCCGCTCCTTGGGGGGGGGGGCTCTGTCACGAATTCAGTCCATGGACTTCCGTTTATACACCACCAGAGGTCACCTTTTCCATTTCATTGACTCTCGCACAACACAGACAGCTGCATAGCACCCCGGACTACATATCCCATCATTCTTTGCACGATTTGCACACTGCACTGATTGCACACAGCTGTTTCTAATCACCTCACTCACTATATAACACCCACTCTAACCACATTTCTCTGCTGAGTATTGATTAGCCTGTACCCCTTTCCGAGTCTCCATGTTTTCCTTGTTTTGCCTTGCCTTGCCTGTTTTTGCGGTTTTTGATCTTTGCCTGTTTTCTTGGATTTCTCCCTCTCGTCTCGCCCCTGTGATTCTGTCTGCTTATCGGTGACCTACGCTAGCCCTGGGACTATTCTTGTGTTTTGCCCGCCATATACCTGTTTGCCATTGTTTGACCCTGCCTGTTTACCACGTCTTTCTAATAAAAGCCTGCAGATGGATCCACACGTCTCGCGTCTTTTCAGCCCCGTTACAGGTCTTCAGAAGTAAGAGATAACGGAATATGCTATTTTTTTCAATATTAAAAGATAACTTTGTGAAACAGGTTTTCCATTGATATTACTTAATATAATAACACTTGTTGGATGTACTGGTTAGTAGCCCGAAAAAAGTCCAGAGGAAGCACTAAAGTTTAGGCAAACTAAGTCTAACTAGTCTATACAATATACAATAAACCCTGTTCTCATATATATATATATATATATATAATCATCCTTTCTTCTCCTGCTTTCTGCTCTTCCTTGGCTTCCTCAACCTCTTAGGATGATAGAAGACTTCTACATAATCTAGTCAAGAAAATGGACACAATATTCTCTCTCTCTCTCTCTCTCTCTACAACCGCCCAATTAGAAAGAAACAGCAGCTTGACTGACATAAAAAGCAGTCAATCACAGTTTGATTCTTTCCATTTAACTTATCTGAGATAAATTATACCAGACTAACATGGGGGGAAAATAAATAAATAAACAATAGGGCAGCAATTCCTAAAAACAATTCTCACTCTGAAAGTAGATGACAATAAAAAAACATATAATTAATTGTGTTACTTGATGTTTCTTTGTAATTATTTGTGAAATTCACTAGCAATTTCTGAGTGAAAATTGTTTCTATTTTTTTTCACTGCACAATTCTCTATAGTAAGGCTGTGGAAGTGACAACTGTTTAAATGCACACAGATAGAGGGACTCTGGCAGCAAGGCAAATAGGAAATGCTCAGTCAATTAGTACAGATCAAAGGACATACATTTAATTGGTGGTGAATATGCAAATAATAAATGGCACGTCTGTCCTGCAATAACCTATGCAGTTTTAGACAGTTAATTGGTTTGCGTTGTACTGGGGAGCTGTAAAGTCTCTCCAACAATGGAATTAAATTTCACTGCTTCAGTCCTTACATGCAATAAATGCAGTAAATGTTACTGCTGTTCTCATTGAATACAAATGATAAACACAGCATAGTATGTTGTAGAAAGGAGATAGCCAATATAAAAACTGACTGGGCAGCTTGTTCAATACAGTTAAGCTCTATTGACAGTGGTTTTAACAGGCTGTCAGTTGCCACAGAAAATAATTTTGACTAATAATCCTTCGGATAATTGACACTGATAATAACAAAGCCAAATATACAGTAATACATGGTCTATGAAGCAAGGCATTGAACCAACATAAACATGAGACTAGTCTGATAAAATTGCTTACCTATGAGCTTACCAATGTGATGTTCTGTCCAAATAGACAGAAATTTTACATAGAAAATATCTATTTACACTCTTTAAAATGGGTGTCAAAAGAAAGTTTTTCCACAGTAATGCCATAGAAGAACCATGTTGGGCTCCACAAAGAACCTTTTAGTTAACAGTTCTTATATTTTTCTCTTACTGTGAACATTTTAAAAATGTTTTCCGCTATAAAGAAATTTTTGTGGAATGGAAAGATTCCATGGATGTTAAAGTTTCTTCATGGAACCACAGATGCTAATAAAGAACCTTAATTTATAAGAGTGTAGAGGAAATATCTTGGCAACCAGAAGTTCTTCCACCTAGAACTATAGTCTATTTGTCTGTCTATTTCATCAAATGACACTTTTTTTTTGGTGTGGAAAAATGAATGCAAGCACTTTAACAAAAATATAAGCTGACATTATACTACAAACACTGTTGATAGAACTTAACTTGAATTTGACCCAGAATATTCCTTTATGAAAACATTGAATCTATTTGTAAAGTTATCTTTTTTTTCTTTTCATACGTCACTATAAATCTTAACACTGGCAAATCAAAATGCAGAATTCTCTCTCTCTCTCTCTCTCTACAACCGCCCAATTAGAAAGAAACAGCAGCTTGACTGACATAAAAAGCAGTCAATCACAGTTTGATTCTTTCCATTTAACTTATCTGAGATAAATTATACCAGACTAACATGGGGGGAAAATAAATAAATAAACAATAGGGCAGCAATTCCTAAAAACAATTCTCACTCTGAAAGTAGATGACAATAAAAAAACATATAATTAATTGTGTTACTTGATGTTTCTTTGTAATTATTTGTGAAATTCACTAGCAATTTCTGAGTGAAAATTGTTTCTATTTTTTTTCACTGCACAATTCTCTATAGTAAGGCTGTGGAAGTGACAACTGTTTAAATGCACACAGATAGAGGGACTCTGGCAGCAAGGCAAATAGGAAATGCTCAGTCAATTAGTACAGATCAAAGGACATACATTTAATTGGTGGTGAATATGCAAATAATAAATGGCACGTCTGTCCTGCAATAACCTATGCAGTTTTAGACAGTTAATTGGTTTGCGTTGTACTGGGGAGCTGTAAAGTCTCTCCAACAATGGAATTAAATTTCACTGCTTCAGTCCTTACATGCAATAAATGCAGTAAATGTTACTGCTGTTCTCATTGAATACAAATGATAAACACAGCATAGTATGTTGTAGAAAGGAGATAGCCAATATAAAAACTGACTGGGCAGCTTGTTCAATACAGTTAAGCTCTATTGACAGTGGTTTTAACAGGCTGTCAGTTGCCACAGAAAATAATTTTGACTAATAATCCTTCGGATAATTGACACTGATAATAACAAAGCCAAATATACAGTAATACATGGTCTATGAAGCAAGGCATTGAACCAACATAAACATGAGACTAGTCTGATAAAATTGCTTACCTATGAGCTTACCAATGTGATGTTCTGTCCAAATAGACAGAAATTTTACATAGAAAATATCTATTTACACTAAAATGGGTGTCAAAAGAGAGTTTTTCCACAGTAATGCCATAGAAGAACCATGTTGGGCTCCACAAAGAACCTTTTAGTTAACAGTTCTTATATTTTTCTCTTACTGTGAACATTTTAAAAATGTTTTCCGCTATAAAGAAATTTTTGTGGAATGGAAAGATTCCATGGATGTTAAAGTTTCTTCATGGAACCACAGATGCTAATAAAGAACCTTAATTTATAAGAGTGTAGAGGAAATATCTTGGCAACCAGAAGTTCTTCCACCTAGAACTATAGTCTATTTGTCTGTCTATTTCATCAAATGACACTTTTTTTTTTGGTGTGGAAAAATGAATGCAAGCACTTTAACAAAAATATAAGCTGACATTATACTACAAACACTGTTGATAGAACTTAACTTGAATTTGACCCAGAATATTCCTTTATGAAAACATTGAATCTATTTGTAAAGTTATCTTTTTTTTCTTTTCATACGTCACTATAAATCTTAACACTGGCAAATCAAAATGCAGAATGTTTTGAGTCTGGGAAGCTGTGCTTTGGGTTTTGTAGGAGGATTTAGTCAACATCTGGCAGAGCTCCCTGACCCTGTAAAGCTGTGCCCCATGTCTATCTGTAATCCCTCCCAACATCTAACATGGCTTAATCCACACTGCACTGGAGAATACATGCTGCATTACAGGAGATGCTCATATGACTGATTGAAACTGACTGGATAGAGCTGCTGGTCACAAAAGACAGCTCAAGATAACCTCAGTACAAGATTATTCACGTATTGAGGAATTCACACATCAGTCATAGTCTCTATTTAGAACTGAGCAAATCACTATGTCAAAATCATTCTTCCCATGCATTACAGCTTCTTGTCGTGATCTTTCTCCACTCAGACTAAAGCTGTGATCCCAAATTTATCAAAATCAGTATCAACGAAAAAGTTATATATTCTCGACAGCATGTCAACAAACAACATTGAATATGGTTTGCTTTTATTTTTGCAAAGATTTTTTTTTGTCCACGCCCTTATTACATACTATATCTAGCTATCTGTAAGCATTCCTACTGATCTCAATGGCAGTTGCTTCGCTGGCACATAACACACCCATTTGAATTCTGCCATCTTTGTTCATGGCAACTTAATTCTGGACACAATTGTTTTTAGCCAATCATCATAAATGAGGTATAATTTACGCACTACTGTAAATATTTGAGCATTGCATCACTAAGACAAATGTAAAACAGAAGTATAAATTGAATATTTACAGAAGCCCCCAACTAGGAGTAATGGAATAAAATAATAGACTGATTAAATTACATCTATGAGCTCATATTTTATGACAGACCCCAATCTTTTAGACATGCCCTTGTGAAAAAGAAGTGCACTTAACTGTATTAAATGTGCACTTGTAATGTATTTTAAATCTTGAAAGTATATTTTTAATAAACCCCACTTGTATATAATATAATATGTATTAAATAAAAGGCCAAGTGTGCTTAAAAATAGTAAAAAATAGTTGTTTTTTTTACACATTTAAGTACATTTTTAAGTGCACTTTGAAATAATGTCAAGTTAAAAGGTTTATTTTATCATGTTTTAATAATCTTTTGTCATGCTTTTAAGGAGTACATTTTTAGGGCCAGATTTACTAACATCTTGCGCCAGCGCAAACCCTCTTTTAGCGTTAAAATAGTATTGTCAGGATGTACTATGTCGTGCAGTGAAGAATTAGAGCTCAAAAGGCATGGACACGGTTATTTTTGTGCCTGACTTTAGGAGTTTCTACGGTGGCCGAGAAGTGCAAAACAAATCACAATTCTGAAAACAAAACAACAAATTACAAACGCAAATCAAAAAAACAAAATAACAATTCAGAAAGCACAACAACAATTCTGAAAACATTATAACAACTCAGAAAACACAATGACAAATTCTAAAACAAAATAACAAGTCAGAAAATTCGACAATTCAGACAAACCGGAAGAGGTTGGTATAGTTTGAGACAGCGCAGTTGGTTTGAGAATAGATGACTCACCGCTGACTGGACGAGATATCTGCCAATCAAGGTATACAGGAAGAACAGCAGAGTTGTGGTAGAAAGCATAGATATGTATAGATTCCCTAAACTGGACAGGCAGACAATTCACACTCAGACCCATTAATAGAAACTGGACAGACAGATGGTTCAACATTAGACTCATTGACTAAAACAGGACTGACAGAAAGTTAATCAGACATATTACTTGAAATTGGACAGACAGATGGCTCAACATTAGACTTACTGACTGAAACTGGACTGACAGAAGATTCAAAATCAGGCTTGTTAACTGAAACCTAGATAGGCAGACAGTTCAAAACTGGATGAATTTGCAGAGATAGGGTGAACAGACTGTTCAAAACCAAGAGCATTTACTAGAACCGAACTGACAAACAACTCATGGACTGATACTGGGCAGGCAGATAGTACTAAATCAGAATTGTCAATGGGGTCGGAACAGACAGGTGATTCAACATCAGGCTCATTGAAGGAAATGGGACTGGCAGATAATTCAGAAACAGATTTATGGCTTGATCCTGGATAGACTGACAGTTCATAATCAGACTCATTGACAGAAACTGGCAAGACAGATAGTTCAAAATCAGATTCATTAGTAGCATTTAGACAGACAGATAGTTCGAAATTAGACGCATTAGTTTGCGACTAGACGGACAGGCAGTTCACACTCAGCCTCCATAGCCGGTTCAAAACAGAAAGAGTTCTAGATGGCCTCCTTGGCCGGCTCAGAACAGGACATGAGTTCATAAATGGCCTCCTTGGCTGGTTCTGCAGCGTCAGCCGCCACCTCTGGAGACATCATAGTGGACGCTGCCGCCTCGGGGGTTCTGTGGTGATGTATGCAGCCCAAATGCACCATAGAGCGAACCCCATTATGGGAAGCGCTACAGACAGGGGAATCCATTCAAGAACAGAGGGACTAGAATGAATGGGATTGGGGATAGCATCTGTGCCTGCTGACATCAGTGGTGGATCCTCCACGCTGGATGCCAGTCGGGAATACTGACGAACTGACCTTGGAGATCTGGGTGTAACAGACAGGAAGTGACTAGTCTCTGGATGATAAGCTGCAACGTGACTCTGGACGATCAGCTGTGACGTGACGCAACTCTGGACGATCAGCTGCGACGTGACATGACTCTGGACGATCAGCTGTGGACGTGATGTCGCGTTCTTCCTCTTTATTCACTACTCCCATAGTGAATAAAGATCCAACAGACAACAAAACATAGTCCATAAACTGATTGAGTGATGAATGCGGACCTTCGCGAATAAGCTTAGACTTTAGCGATTGATTAATGCCCTCACAGAAAAAGTCAATCAAAACACAGTCCGGCAGATCAGAATAATATTAAATGTCCAGATACTCTTGAATATAGTCCTCGGGCGATCGTGTACCCTGCTCGAGGGCTAATAACAGTCTTGCAGTGTCCATACCTGGCCGATGTCCACATGAAAAGTTGCTGGATCCTTGTGCGGCCGAGTATTCTGTTACAGAGTGAACAGAGGAAGCGTCCGGATCCATATGCAAAGCTTTATTCAGAGATGTGGTCAAAACAGGTTATGGTCAACAACAACAACAACAAGTATGGCACAGGCAAGATGAAAGGGTAATCCACAAACGGGAAATAGTTCAGGTGAGGTGCAAATACAGTCTGAAACAGCAAGACAGAGGGATAATCCAAGACAGACTAAAGTCCAAGGCAGGCAGAGAGCAAACAGGATGAGATAAACAGGCTAGGATAAAGACACGAATAAATCAGGCAATGAACAGGACTAGACTTGACTTGGAATGGCTCCGTAAAGTAGCTATCACGAGTAGAGTGATAATCGCTAAACAATACGGTAACACTTTACTTGAAGGGGTGTGCATAAGACTGACATGACACCTTCATAATCATGACATGACACATGTCATGAATATGAAGGAGGTTTTATGCATGTTTTTGACAACTGTCATTAAGTGTCATTCGCTCAGTTATGTCATTTTTAATGCAAATATGACATTATTTGACCTAACCCTACCCCTACCCTTACCCCTAACCATAGCCCATAACAAAGACATCTCAAACAATGTCATCTTTGCATTAGAAATTACATAACCGAGTGAATGACACTTAATGACAGTTGTCATAAACATGCATAAAAAACCTTCATATTCATGGCATGTGTCATGTCATGATTATGTAGGTATCATGTCATGATTATGAAGGTGTCATGTTAGTCTTATGCACACCTATTGTATAGTGTGTGTGATTGGCTACAGGTGAGGGTGTAATCAATGAAATGGAACATGGGAAATGTAGTCCGGGGTGACATGTAACAGTCTGTGTAATGGGAGAGTCAGTGTAATGGAAGGGCAACCTCTGGTGGCAATCGGATGGAAGGCCACGGACAGGATTTGTGACACTCATAAATGCTACTTTATCAGGTAGTATTCAGGAATTATAATTTAGATGAGATGAAAATGACATTGAACGTTTGAGAAATGCCCCCTTTTTGGTCCGCAGAGACCTATACTTGGATTTGTCATTGTGCTTTCTGACTTGGTATTTTGTTTTCAGATTTGTCATTGTGTTTTCTGAGTTGTTATAATGTTTTCAGAATTGTTGTTGTGTTTTCTGAATTATTATTATTTTTTTATTTTTCATTTGCTTTTGTAATTTGTTATTTTGTTTTCAGAATTGTGATTTGTTTGGCACTTCTTTTCCACCGTATGTTTCCCTTTCAAACGCAAAATTTGGGAGGAGAGTATTAAAAATTAATCACACAAAGCGATTTACTAACGTTTGCGCCCGTCACATTACTGGTATTTGTGCCATTATTTAATGCCAAAAAAGTATGTCTTAAAGCAGGCGGCAATTTGCGCAACTCTTGGTAGATCACGCTGGTCATTATGGAAATGAGATGCCGCGTCTGAGTTTTTTTAATGTGCACATTGTTAGTAAATTACCCACAGAATTTCCCCCTCCCATCAGCGCTTTTATGTAATTGCGCTCCAACACTAATTTGCCCTGGTTAGGGGTCAAACAGACCTGTATTGAATTTGGTTTTCTTCAATCAATCAATCAAACAAACAATCAATAAATCAATCAATGTCCTATGAATTAAATAATTAGAATAACTGATTCACAAATGTTTCCTCATTTTCATCATCAAACATTTGTCCACTTGTAGCCTATATATATTTTAAACAAACTAGTTAGATGTACTATATTTAGATGCACTGTAAATTATATTCTAGACTGAACCTTCACTCCCCACATTTCTCACAGACCATGTGAAAATTATATTTTCAGTCAGAGATAGAACATTTCACATAAGATTTGCACCTTTCTAAGCATAACTTATGGGGAGTGTTTGCACCTCTTCCTTTGTTCAGGTTTAGAGCTGTCATTTCTTGTGGCCTTTCTCATCTACTGAATGTGAAATTGCATACTGTCTAATTAGGTTCTACATTTGAGAACTTCATAGCTGTTAAAAAAGTAAGCATCTGTATAGTGCAGTGATCCTCCAATCTGGCTCGCGAGGTCCACTTTCCTGCAGAGTTTAGCTCCAACCCTATAATCAAACAAACCTACCTGTGTTTTTCTAATGATCCTAAAGACATTGATTAGCAAACTCAGGTGTGTTTGATTAGGGTAGAGCTAAACTCTGCAGGAAAGTGGATCTCGCGAGCCAGATTTGAGGATCACTGGTATAGTGTAAATAAAGTATTACCATGGATAAAAGTGAAGTATGAATGCAATCTGAATGTACTACATTTACCACCATGTTGACATTTTCGGACCACTAACCTCAACTTTCAGACGCCATTGTATTTTTCAGCTTGTCACTGTCACATTATGCAACAGATAGTGTGATATAGGCAGTTAAGGATACATCTGTGCTGCCTTGAAAATCGATCAGATGAAGGTATCCATTAGACAGCACGTGACACATACATATGATTCAGACATGCTCTGTCTACCTTGCCAGTGGCAGCTTCTTCTTTTTTTTCGACACAGTCAGTGACTCTCCTGAGATGTGACGTCAACGACAGCAGACAGAGAAAATAGTCCTCCAGAAAAGGAATGAGCTACTCATAAAACATCTACTATACAATAATGAAAGCAATGACTAACCAGCCAAACCTTAAATCCTTGCTTCCTACTCTCTCAAATGTATCTTGCAACTTCATTGGCTGTGGCTCATTACTGCCCTCTAGCTTGTTCGAGACAGTGTGCACATTATAACAGTGTCACGATGGGCACAAACTGCAAATTAGCAAACTTAAAACATTGAAAGTGTAGTCCATGCTAGTCTAATGCAGAATTACATGCAGTCAAAGTGACATGATCCAATTATTATATAAATCACAGATGTCAGTCTTTGAATAAATGGTATGTTCTAGACTCTCGCTTTTCTCCCTTCATGCACATGAGTGACAGAAACATGCACGACCCTTATAGGCAATGACACATATTCTTCAGGCAATGAAGATGTCATAGTCACTCCAGCTTGTCTCGTTACATCTGGGAGTCTGAAATGACGAGGCACATTTTTAGAGAGGCTGTAGGGAAAGACAAAGCTCCTTTAACCTGTGCCCTTCATGGTCCCTTGGAGCCTGCTAGTAAGATTCGTATCTAGTTGAACTAGTCCACAGATAACTGCTAGATAACAGCTCTGTCAGACTATTCTTAAATTAATTTCATTATTATCCTCTATGAATAATGCATCAGTGGATTAGATAGTGTAATGTCAGCAAGATAACACATTACGCGTCCAGATGTTTGCACGATAAGCATGTGTAAGACAACGCTCTCTTTGACAACTGCATTTTTAAAAATCATGCCTCACTGGATGTTCCGCAAACTTTATGAAGGAAAAGCATAATAGAGATGCCGTAATAGAGATACCAGCAGTCTGACATTCTGCAATCTGCAGATTTCTGCATTGTATTTAAATAGAGCAAACGCTGTGCATGGCAGTGTGATTAAATCTGGCCTTTCTGTCTTTTTTTGCTGATAGTTCCGCTGAGTTTAAGTCAGTAAGTGGCACAGCGAGAAACATGTTGAGAGCGATTAGCACATGTCATAAGACCTCCAGCATTTGCACTTATAACAGACACATGGCAATGCTGCATTCTTGATGGATGAACTCAAAACCAGATACAAAAAACTAATATTGGGTTGTGACAGAAGTCTTGTAAGCATCATATACGGACAGAAGTGCACAACGTTGGTGATGTAAAGAGGCAACATACATGGACTTACCAAAAACATGTCTGCACTTGTAAAAATAAGGCTCTTTACTGGTTTATATGGTTCCATGAAGAACCTTTAACATTCACAGTAATAAGCTGACTCCTCCAGAGATGTCTGGATGCATTTTGTGAAGTAACTCAGGTGACCTCACCATTCTTAATGAGCAAATCATCTCCCTGCAGACATGACGCCATATAAACCTGCACCACCTGCTGGTGTTTATGAGTCAGCAGTCTATTATAGTATCTTTTAGACCTCCAGGGGGTGTTAAGGAAAGGAATGAGTTTGTTACCCAAAATAGCGGCAACATGCTGAGATGCTCATGATGCTCTAGAGCAGTGATCCTCAAATCTGGCTCGCGAGATCCACTTTCCTGCAGAGTTTAGCTCTACCCTAATCAAACACACCTGAGTTTGCTAATCAATGTCTTTAGGATCATTAGAAAAACACAGGTAGGTTTGTTTGATTATAGGGTTGGAGCTAAACTCTGCAGGAAAGTGGATCTCGCGAGCCAGATTTGAGGATCACTGGTATAGTGTAAATAAAGTATTACCATGGATAAAAGTGAAGTATGAATGCAATCTGAATGTACTACATTTACCACCATGTTGACATTTTCGGACCACTAACCTCAACTTTCAGACGCCATTGTATTTTTCAGCTTGTCACTGTCACATTATGCAACAGATAGTGTGATATAGGCAGTTAAGGATACATCTGTGCTGCCTTGAAAATCGATCAGATGAAGGTATCCATTAGACAGCACGTGACACATACATATGATTCAGACATGCTCTGTCTACCTTGCCAGTGGCAGCTTCTTCTTTTTTTTCGACACAGTCAGTGACTCTCCTGAGATGTGACGTCAACGACAGCAGACAGAGAAAATAGTCCTCCAGAAAAGGAATGAGCTACTCATAAAACATCTACTATACAATAATGAAAGCAATGACTAACCAGCCAAACCTTAAATCCTTGCTTCCTACTCTCTCAAATGTATCTTGCAACTTCATTGGCTGTGGCTCATTACTGCCCTCTAGCTTGTTCGAGACAGTGTGCACATTATAACAGTGTCACGATGGGCACAAACTGCAAATTAGCAAACTTAAAACATTGAAAGTGTAGTCCATGCTAGTCTAATGCAGAATTACATGCAGTCAAAGTGACATGATCCAATTATTATATAAATCACAGATGTCAGTCTTTGAATAAATGGTATGTTCTAGACTCTCGCTTTTCTCCCTTCATGCACATGAGTGACAGAAACATGCACGACCCTTATAGGCAATGACACATATTCTTCAGGCAATGAAGATGTCATAGTCACTCCAGCTTGTCTCGTTACATCTGGGAGTCTGAAATGACGAGGCACATTTTTAGAGAGGCTGTAGGGAAAGACAAAGCTCCTTTAACCTGTGCCCTTCATGGTCCCTTGGAGCCTGCTAGTAAGATTCGTATCTAGTTGAACTAGTCCACAGATAACTGCTAGATAACAGCTCTGTCAGACTATTCTTAAATTAATTTCATTATTATCCTCTATGAATAATGCATCAGTGGATTAGATAGTGTAATGTCAGCAAGATAACACATTACGCGTCCAGATGTTTGCACGATAAGCATGTGTAAGACAACGCTCTCTTTGACAACTGCATTTTTAAAAATCATGCCTCACTGGATGTTCCGCAAACTTTATGAAGGAAAAGCATAATAGAGATGCCGTAATAGAGATACCAGCAGTCTGACATTCTGCAATCTGCAGATTTCTGCATTGTATTTAAATAGAGCAAACGCTGTGCATGGCAGTGTGATTAAATCTGGCCTTTCTGTCTTTTTTTGCTGATAGTTCCGCTGAGTTTAAGTCAGTAAGTGGCACAGCGAGAAACATGTTGAGAGCGATTAGCACATGTCATAAGACCTCCAGCATTTGCACTTATAACAGACACATGGCAATGCTGCATTCTTGATGGATGAACTCAAAACCAGATACAAAAAACTAATATTGGGTTGTGACAGAAGTCTTGTAAGCATCATATACGGACAGAAGTGCACAACGTTGGTGATGTAAAGAGGCAACATACATGGACTTACCAAAAACATGTCTGCACTTGTAAAAATAAGGCTCTTTACTGGTTTATATGGTTCCATGAAGAACCTTTAACATTCACAGAAAATTTCCATTGCACAAAAGGTTCTTTATACTTGAAAAAAAAATCTCTTTAGATTATTAAAATGTTCTTCACATTAAGAAAAAAAGGTTCTTTCAAGAACTGTTTACTGAAATATTCGAGGAACCACAAATGTTTTTTCAATTGCATCACTGTAAAACCCCTCTTTTGAAACCTCTCTTTTTAATAGTGCGAGATAAAAGTGCTGAAGCAGCCATGCCATTAAACTTGCATCTACAAGTCTTTGAGCTCTGTCATTGTGACTTGTGCTTTACAGGACTTGTACCTGAACACTCTGCATAAGTGTAAGGTGAGCTACTGAGCTAGTTTACCTTGTCAAAAGAACTGTACATATGGATCTGGTTATTGTAACAGGAAGTCAGACTACAGACAACAACAGGTTAGAACCAAACAGACTGATTTATTGAACATCTTAGTAAATGTCAACAAAAGCAGGTGAGAATTGGCAGATATAATGTTGATTCATATGGCTTGTTAACTGAGGGTTGTTACAGAGTATTTGTTAAATCTAGCTAACAAAATATATATTGTGTGTTTGATTGGTCCAGACGCTACACTGATGAGACGGTTCTCTTTACCAGGTTTTGGAGCATGGGGTGAGAGTGAACATAGCCCAGGAGCAATGACCGGAGCAGGTAAGTAGTTTAAGACAAACACAGGAGAACAGGAGAGATGGTAACGGCTCATGGTAAGCCATTCACATAGGTATCTTATAGGAGTCTTATTTCCACAAGGGAGACCAGACAACATGACTGAGTGTGCTGTGTCTTCTTATAGTGCTGAGTTAATGAGGGTTGAGTAATGTCAGGTGTGCATGCTTAGAACTCCGGTGATTTTGATCGCTGAATGGTGGATGAGCCTGGCATTTCCGTGACAGTTATGTGATGCAAACATCAATATATATATATTAGTTTACAAGCCATGCTCTATAGCAGTGGTTCTCAAACCTGTCCTGGAGTACCCCCAGCCCTGCACATTTTGTATGTCTCCCTCATCTATCACACCTGATTCAACTCATCAATTAATTAGTGGAGACTGCAAAACCTGAAGTGGGTGTGTCAGATATAGGGAGACATACAAAACGTGCAATGCTGGGGGTACTTCATGGAGGGGTTTGAGAACCCCTGCTCTATAGTTAAAGTGTTTTAAGATTATAACATAGTATTGTGCAAGGAACCATGCAAAAATAAGTCTTTGTTAATCAATAGCCCCCCCCCCAAAAAAATGTGTATCACATGAAAAAAAGGTTAATCGAAAACAAGATTCACCCTGATTTTTATAACAACCGCAAAGTTTAAGGCACCACATGTGAAGAAGGGTTTACTGTCTACACCAAGATTAAAGGCCCGTTTCGTTCTCTTTTACAGGATATGTTATTTTATAGCCATCTGTATTCCAAGTATTTCCAGCAACAGCATCAGAGAACTGAAAGCCTGTTGGGTAAAGAGAAGCCACAACACAGAGTTACAGTCTCACGCACCATGCAGACTGATTAATAATGTGTTTTGGCAGAAGAATAATGTGATATAGGGCAGACGCATTGCACACATGACCTTGTTAATGGACCGCTCTCCTCTAATCGAGGTCTCTTTCGGCAGCAGGGACTGTCAGCCCAATTCAGAGCTCATAATTTCACAGGAATGCATAAAACATGAAATATCTTTAAAGGCATAAGCAGATATACTATAGTGCATTATTAATACGTTTTGGGAATGGAGGTGTACCTAAAGCATTACCATGAAATTGAAAAATATATATTAAGAACTTTTTTTTCATTATCTTTGAATTGTTACTTTAGTTTTCATTCATTTTTCATCCAATTGGATGCTCTTGTGCAGAAACACAGTGTTTACTGCATGGCATTGAGGTTTACCTGATTTTAATGATATGTTTTTTAAAGTGTGGCTCATGTGTTAACTAATGCACTGAATGCAGAGTTTATTTCAAGTTAATTTTGAGAATGCATTAAGTTCATATTAAATACAGAATAAAATAGACATAATTCAACTTTGAGCTTGATCAAATGAGCATCAATTGTTTCATATCTGCTGATTCTTCTTTTACCTTACGGTTATTTTGAAATAATCAAAATTAAGTCAACAGTATTTGATTTACATATGCATTTATACAGTATATAGCAAAAAAAATGGCTGTTTAGTTAATTAACTTGAAACTACAAAACAACCATTACTGAAGTATCTACAATAAAGTCTTTTGCCATTATTGCTGCTATGTGGCTGTTGGAACACTTAAATTTGTTTACATATGAATCAATTATAATTTTCTGTTTATATTTTCATGTAAACAGCATTCACACTGTTCTCAACTATTGAAAAGGGCAACATCTTCAATCTCACTTTCTTTCTCTTTCTCTCTCTGCCTTTGAAAGGAACCTCAGGGACTGAAAGACAGAGAGTGTTTGGGAAAGGGTGAGATAGAAGCTTGTTAAAGCTCCTGTGCACACAAACAGAAATAAAATGAAGCCATCAAAAGAATTTTCATTAGATGTATATATGAGACAGTATAGAGTAAGTGGAGGTGAGAGAACACAAGTTGTTTCTTTCAAGCCTCCTTCAGTGAAGCAGAAGACAGGTCTGCTTTCCATCCACTCTGAGAAGCATTTGAAGAAATTCTTCTTCAAAGGCTGCGAGTTCGTGCCTTAATCTGAGGACACAAGTTCATCTCACTGCACCATAACGCATAACCATACCTCATTTATCATTAAAAATCACCATATGCAATTATAATATAATATAAATTGATATATATGATATTTCAACAGAATATAAGTTTTAAAACATTTTACACTGTTAAAAAAAGAGTAAAACACAATGTACTGACACAATGTACTGTAGTAATGTGTAAAATTCTGTATTTATTTTTTACAGGTGTTTTACCTGTATTTTGAATTTTGCACTGCATTGAGTTGTGTTTTAGGGTTAACAGAAATGTCTGTAAAATGACTGGATAATGTCCTGGCAGAAAATTACCAGTACATCTTCCATGATTTTTTTTTTGTTATTCTTTATTTTTTTTTAAACAGTGCATTTATATTAGTAGTAGTAGTAGTAAAGTTTGTATTTGTAAAAGTTAAAATGCAACAGAAATAATGAAAAATAATAATCTAAAATATGAAGATGAAATATGTAAGAGTAATACATAATTTCAATCTGTTAAGGGGTCTGCTTTTATTTGTGTAATAAAAATAATAATAATAATATCACCAAAAGCATTGTGCTTTTGTAAAATACAGAAATTAAACAGTGTGCACTTTCTGCCGTCTCGGTTTTCATGAACTTTTTTCTGAAACTCGTCATAAAAATGAACCAAAACCCAGTGAATACTTGACACACAGACATGAGAAATATGTCTCAGAAAACTGAAAGTGTCTACTTTTAAATGAAGTAAGTTATATCAAAAATAAATATTATATGATAAAAAATATAATAATGATAAAGGAATCCGTATGGCATCCATATCTGTAATAAGAGGTCCAGTCTTTCCCGTCTGAGCTCATTATTTGTAAAAAAAAAAGAAAAAAAAAATCTTTATAAAATTATATTTTACCAGCTGGGTGGCATTTGCTTTGAACTCAATAAATTATAAATTGTTAAACAAAATCCTCTTTATGGAATTTACTTACATGGCTTGATTAATTACATTTTTTATCACTTCACATTAATTGCATTCATTTTAGAGCATTTTATTACTATATAAAAAAAAACTTTAAATTAACACATTAAATTAACTCAAATTAAATCAAGTCAACTGGACCTTTGCAGTATATGTGTACTATGCCTCTGCACATTAGAGAGCAGTGTAAACCTTAGAGATACTGTCACGTGAAATTAATGTCAGGGAAACTATAGCATGTTTCACATCACTTTGATCATTTTCTATTCATCTACCACAGAAAAGGTTTATTTCAGTTTCACTGAGAAAACGTCTCAGATTACTCTTGACAACAAACAAACGAGCTCTAAATCTAGCGAACATGGGTGGAGATAGGAAGAGCCGTCTCCAACCGTCTGCTAGATCATGAGCGATCTCCGCATTCTCAGTCGCCGCCGTGCCTCAGCAGCAGCGGGACTGCAATCGCAAGATCACAGGCACGGACACACTCCTTGGAGCGTGCCCGGCGAGAGCGGAGCGTTTAATACCGGGGAAAAAAAACAAAAACACAATCCGCCCCGACTGCACGAGCTCCGCTCATTATTAATGCTGCTCATTATAATATAAGGCATAAGGCATAATATTTTTTGCTTGCGTAACTGATGTTTGTGCAACTGGCGAGCTCTTTGACGCCCTCCGTATCAATCTCCTCGGAGAAAGACCGGCGGAGCGTCGCGCCCTCTCCCCGGGGGGGAAGTACCGCAGCGCGGGCTTCCGAACCCCGAGAGCGGGAGCCGGATCTGGTGATTAGCAGATCCACTTGAGAATGCCAAGTGAATTCCAAGCAGGTCTCTAAATGCACAGCCACATTAGTGAAACTTCAGTAAAATTTTGCGGAAAGTAGATCCATTGTCAATAGTGTAAAGATGCATGAAGCACAACTTCTTTCAAACAAGCAATATTCGTAAACACAGTGAATTTGCATGTTCAAAGTACAGCAAACTTGAATTCAATACAAAATTAAAAAATGTTTCAGTCTCTCATGTGAAATGTTGAATGATGAATCACACAGATTCATACTGAGATGACTGCATTTCGCACATTGGTAAATATGACCTTAAAGGAATAGTTAACAAAAAAATTAAAATTCTGTCATTAATTACTCACCCTCATGTCGTTCCAAACATGTAAAACCTTTGTTCATCTTCAGAACACAAATTAAGATATTTCAATGAAATCTGAGAGCTACCAAGTTCAACAACAACTATCAAGTTCAAGGCTCAGAAAGTAATAAGTACATCGATAAAATAATGCATGTAACATCAGTGGTTCAACCTTAATTTTATGAAGCTACGAGAATACTTTTTGTGTGAAAAGAAAAGAAAAACAATGACTTTATTCAGTGATTTCTTCTCTTCTGTGTCAGTCTCCATGCTATTCATGAGAGTACCAACACGTATTGTTGAATAAAGTCATTATTTTTGTTTTCTTTGTGCACAAAAAGTATTCTTTTAGCTTCATATCATTAAGGTTGAACCACTGATGTCACATGGACTATTTTAACGATGTCCTGAGCCTTGAACGTGTCAGTTGCGTTGCTATCTATAGAGGGTCAGAATCTCAGATTTCAATAAAAATGTCTTAATTTGTGTTCTGAAGATGAACACAGGTCTTACAGGTTTGGAATGGCATGAGGGTAAGTAATTAATGACAGAATTATCATTTTTGGGTGAACAATCTCTTTAATACCTTGAGAAAACCATCCATTAGCATTCACGCATGTCTTAATATTGCTCAGTTGACATATAAACTCACAGAAGAATGCAGTCTGGTTGTTGCCATCTTTGATCATGGGCTCATGATGCATAAAAGTCATGTAAAAATTATCATATTTACAAGCTGAGGGCATACAAACACCACCTTCCCGAGTTGGGGTTGTGTCATTTAAAAATATATAATGGAAACCAGATTACTGTATTTATCATAAGTTTGTGCACATTTGGAGTCCTGTTGATGATGAGCTGCAATAAGGATTTTCTGAAGCCAGAGAATTCTAGGCTACTTGTTTAGCTGATTTGACAAACCGAATTACATTCCCATTACTTTCTGTGGCAGCATGAGATTGATAAAAATTACAATTACACACTTAACACCATGTCTACACCGGATTCGAGAGGCACGGCTTCACAAAATACTGTAGAACCCATAATAATCAGTGACACTGTCTACACTACGACGCGCCACGACAAATCCCTGACAGTAAACTGATGCCTTACTCTAATTATGACGTACTGACACAAAGTTCAAATGATTTTTAATGGTCGCTTTGTTGTGTCCAGTGTAGACAGACTTTAGCTGTTGCGGCGCGACACAACAACTGTCACGTCTGGTGTAAACACGGTGTAAGATGTTTGTGCTAAAAAGCAATGTTGTAGTACTCAAGACCAGACTCTGACCATCTTTTATGGTCTTCGCCTTGTTATGGACTCAATTTGGACTTGACAGTCCTCAGGTCACGGTCTTGACACAACACAATTTTCCACTAAAATCTGAAAACTTTTAAATGCGTTTTGGTCATTCATTTACACAAGTTTCCGAAAACTATACTATTATTATCTCCATGTAAACTATAAAAACATAAATTTATGAAAACGGTGACTGACGTCAGGTGCATATCTGTTACATGTTCAGTCTGACAAACATTTACTGTAAAGTATCCTGAGGGAAACTGGTACTTTGCATGAGTAGCTGCATTGGATTGATAATGTAGTACTCTGTGTAGTGCATTTACATTCATGATGATCTCTTCTGAGGCAACAGGTAACTGCAAACATTATTAATATTCAAAAGGTTTGTTTTTCATGAATAATGAGGGAATGGGAAATATTTTTTCTTTGTTAAAATACTTTCTCCTAGTCCAATTTAGAACACAAAGTCAACTATAAGTACTGTAAGTTTTAAGGATTTGATCGAAATAGGAACATCTGAAGACAAACATTTACTGTAAAGTATCCTGAGGGAAACTGGTACTTTGCATGAGTAGCTGCATTGGATTGATAATGTAGTACTCTGTGTAGTGCATTTACATTCATGATGATCTCTTCTGAGGCAACAGGTAACTGCAAACATTATTAATATTCAAAGGGTTTGTTTTTCATGAATAATGAGGGAATGGGAAATATTTTTTCTTTGTTAAAATACTTTCTCCTAGTCCAATTTAGAACACAAAGTCAACTATAAGTACTGTTCTTTGTGGAACCAAAAATGGTTCTTCTATGGCATCGCTTGAAGAACCTTTTGAAGCACCTTTATTTTTTAGAGTGTACTAGCTAACATCAACATTTAAGACATTTAAAACCATTTTAATTACAAAACCCATTTTGAGACATTAGTAAGTGTCTGAAATAACTAAAGATTGTGATTTGGCAGAAATGTATTATATGCGATGCTAAAGGCTCCCTATAGCACACGTACAAAACATAGACGTCTATTTGACATCTGCATTTATCTGTAAGACGTATTTTTTGAGTATTTGCTCATCTGCAATACGTCTATAGGACCTTTCCTATCAGATGTCAAATAGACTTTTATGGATGGTTCTTTAAGGAACCTTTGACTGAATGGTTCTTTGTGGAACCAAAAATGGTTCTTCTATGGCATCGCTTGAAGAACCTTTTGAAGCACCTTTTTTTTTAGAGTGTACTAGCTAACATCAACATTTAAGACATTTAAAACCATTTTAATTACAAAACCCATTTTGAGACATTAGTAAGTGTCTGAAATAGCTAAAGATTGTGATCTGGCAGAAATGTATTATATGCGATGCTAAAGGCTCCCTATAGCACACGTACAAAACATAGACGTCTATTTGACATCTGCATTTATCTGCAAGACGTATTTTTAGAGTATTTGCTCATCTGCAATACGTCTATAGGACTTTTCCTATCAGATGTCAAATAGACTAGATCATTCATGTTTGTTTTGAGCTGCCTAACAAATTCTTGCTCAGCCAGTGGTGTGAATTTTAAGGGTGTATGCCTGAACCAGGGTTTGGCTGCTTAGTTTCCCCAGTTAGATTATATAACTGCGCCAACTATATCTAAGCAACCTAATCTTCTTCGTGTTTTCAGTTAAGTTTCAGTTAGCAAGCTAATGACTTAGCTTACTAGCTTAGCATAATAGTAACTGGTTGAGGGGAGTGTTTGGGAACTCTGTTTGGAAATTACAATGGCATTTCCATTTGGTTCACTATTGGCGCAGAAATCACATAATAATTACATACTAATTACATATCCAAACATAAATTTACATACTACATAAAATACACAGATTCCAGTTTCAGATGCATACAATTGCTGACATATCATGTCCCCACAAACCCCACATACCCAGCTTCTGGCCACTGAATTACAACTTTTTTTTCCATTATAAAAAGAGAGATAATGTTGGTGACCCAGTCTGGTCAGGCAATCTTGGTTCAGTATCAGCTAGCAGTAGAGATGCCGTGCTGGTTCCACATCTCTGCCCACAAAACGGGTGACAGTCAAACACCCTCTACACAATGAACTTCACATGTCACCCAGATTACAGGACTGTAATACCTATCCTGATGTTCAGTGAAGGAGCTTCCCAAGGACAGTCTGAAATTCTATTTCAAGCTCCTAAATTGTTGAAGATTATCGGAGTATGTTAAGAAAATACTATTTCAGTCTTTCTACTTCAAAATTGTATGTGTTACTTGCCATTTCTTTGTAATTAATTGTTAGATTTACAGGCAATTTCAAAGTGAAAATGGTTTCTACACTTTTTTTCAGTGTAGTGTCTTAAAATAATTTCTTTTGGAGTGTGCACACATATCACAGTTTTATCGCTAGAAGTTGCAAAGAATAAAGCATTGACAGCTGGCAATTTCTGAATACATAAGTAAAAGCAACCAGAGGTGATGTGACAAAGTTGTGATGTTTACAGTTTTAAAAGTTGTGAAGTTTAAAGTTTTATAGATTTTTGTATTTATATTTTACAGTACTGAAAACAATGCAGTTTTATTTGACATTTTGGATTAAATTGTTCAATTTTCAAAAGTCAAAAAATTTTCAGTTTTTGTATAGCAAGGCATTCTAGTATTACCTTATCTATGAAAGATGCAATCAGAATTTGGTTACACTTTAATTTAAAGTGACATTATTAGAGTGTAATTACACAAATAAATAATTAACTTAAGGTTAACTTAAGGTTAAGATCATGCAATTATGCATAATTTACTGTTATTACTACAGTAAGGACATATAAAGCGTAACTACGTCACCATTAAAAAATAATTTCTGAAGGATCATGTGACACTGAAGACTAGAATAATGACTTCTGAAAAATTCAGCTTCGCATCAGAGGAATAAATTACATTTTAAAATATATTCAAATAGAAAATAGTTTAATTTGTAAGTATATTAGTGCTTTTACTGTATTTTTTTTACCAAGTAAATGCATAAGAGACAAAATGCCCCACAATGAAATAAAATAAGGATAAGTTTTCCCAAAGATTTAAATTCAGGGGTAGTGTAGGGAATGGAACAGTTTGCAAAGTATAAAAATAATTATGTCTATGTAGAGTATTCATAATAATAATTGTAAAAAATGTGTGTGTGAGTGTGCTATTCTAACAATACATGATAATGCATGATCAAAAAAGAATACATAATAGCAGCATTTTCACTGGTGGTTTCAGACTGTACATCAAAGGAGGCCGTATCATAAATACAGCAATTATACAGCTCTAAATAATTAAAATATTTCACTCATTGTGTGTTGTGAGACAGGGTTAATGAGTTATTCAGCTCGGCAAAGCAGATGGATGGATAAGAGTGTTTCAGTGTCACTGAGGCTGGCCGCTGCGGGCTAATCCCAGAGCAAGGTCACACTCATCTGATCCAGGATCCAGGCATGAGTCCTGATGTGCTCTGCCACCCAGCCCTGCAGCCACCACACTGGGGCAACTGGCTGGAGATGCTATCTGGAGCGCTCAGTTGAGCGCAATCAAATATTTATGACACAGAGGCTGTTTTATCAGAGCGTCACTGTAATTAGACATGGGAAGCTATTGAGCTGCTAGAAGAGGGTGGAGTGCAAATACAGTATAATATTTGCCCCAAAAAAAAAACCTTCCCAGAAGGCACCTGGTGCGCTGATTCTGATTGAAACATCATCTTGCTGACATGAATAGCTTTTCCTTGAATGACTACTTAACATGTTGTTAGTATCAGGTTTTTTTTTTTTTTTTTTTTTTTTTTTTTTTTTTTTTTTTTACTGGAAATGCTGGCACTAATTGTTGATGGAGAGATGGTAATATGAATGACAATGAGGAGATCTCCACAGGGAGATGCCCAAACCGTGAGTGAAAGTCTGTCAGTAGACTGCCTTGCAGGAAAAAGAGAGGGAAGTGATTGTGATTGCTCACAAACTGCTTGATTGAGCACCCCAGTGTCCTGTTAATCAGACTGGATACACGACAGACTGGCTGCCCATCAAACAAGGATATGAAAGCATGTCATCAAAGAAGATGATTTGTATTTTCATTGTTAGTGCATGTGTGTAGATAAATACATTCTTCCCCATTTTGGAAAATACACAGTATATACATATAACATGCACTGCTTCAAGTCTAAATGTATTAAATATCAATATAAATAGTTAATTTGAGTTTGAGACATTCATGGTAAATGGTGGGAAAGAGCAATTAGTCCAAGCAATCCAATGTACTAAGCAATCAGACTCTACCAAAATCAACTCGTGTGCCAATACACAACACTCTCAGGAGGTATATTTCACACACAAAGAAAGAAGCAGCTCTGTTATGTCTTTATAAAGGTCAAAGTAGACACTGGTGCAGATTAAAAGCTGGAGCCGGAAAGCAATTTATCACTCAGTGTTGAGGGTAACATGTTACAAATAACATAATCAGTAAAGTAGGTTCTAAATGAATACTATAACATCAGCTCCATATTCAGATAAGAAATGCAATTTATTTTTATTTTTTTTCTGTTCAATTAATTTATTCACTGGAAAGCAAGCACTGAAAACATCTCTTCTTACCATGATGGGAGAAATAGGTGTTGTGTTTTTTTTTTATGATTTTGAAAGAAGTCTCTTATAGTCACCATGACTGCAATTATTTGATTAAAATTACAGTAAAACATTTATATTATTACAGAAATAGTATTACAATTTAAAATGACTGTTTTCTACTGTAATATATTTTAAAATGTAATTTATTCCTGTGATGCAAAACTGAGTTTTCAACATCATTACTCCAGGCTTCAATGTCACATGATCTTTCAGAAAGCATTCTGATGTGCTGATTTTCTGCTTTTTCAGGATTACTTGATGAATAGGAAGTTCAAAAGAACAGCATTCATTTAAAACAGAAATGTTTTGTACCAATATAAATGTCTTTAATGTCATGTTCGATCGGTTTAATGTGTCCTTTTTAATGATTTTTTAAATATGTATTACACATCACATTTATTTATATAAACATAAAGACACTCAAGAGTTAAAGTTTTTAGGTGCAAATCATATGATTCTCGTAGATTACAGTTTTAGATTATCCCACAGCTCAGCATTATTGAGGCTTGTTGATATGATCATTAATGAGCAGAAATGTGAGATATTGAAAAATTAGATATTTGTGAAGACTAAGGTAATGAGGCATGATGGCACATTGATCATGCATCATCAATATCTCTGTGATCGGTGACGGCAGACACTGTGCTGATGATTCACATTTAGAGCTGTTTATTGGAGGATATGATCAATTCACTCCAGGCCACACGCTAATATGACAGTTTGAGGCTGGTCTGAAATGAGAAAGCCATTTCATCCAAGATTAATCTCTGATTATTGGCATAAAGTCTGATCAACTTTGCAGCCTGGTAAAGGTCAAAACCAGGCCCAAGTCAAGTCTCTAAATACTGAAACAAATCAAAAGATGACAATACTAATGGACTTACTTGACCAAGGTTTTATAAATCTCCTCGATGAAGTTTACAGAAAAGGAATTCAACCACTGGAGTGAAAAACAACAAAAGAACAGTGTGTGTCTATATGGCGCTCCATGTATGTGTGTGTTATTTTGTTGGAAGTCAGTGTGTGAAGGTCTAGTGTAATCTCTTGTCCATTGTGAGTAATGTGTGTATTTGTGTGTGTGAGAGGTATTTGTGGGTGTTAAGGTGCCATGCTGAGTGTGGAGAAATGGTGCTGCACTGTTAAGATTGTCTGCCCAGCAGTGCAGGTCACTCACTGTGAGTCCTCTACCTCCCACAATCACAGCAGCTTCACTCACACCACTGGCACACAAGGACAACTTACCGTGCATCTTTTGGGCTTTCTCTCTCTCTCTCTCTCTCTCTCTCTCCGCAGCTCTCTACTCCCGAGGCTCATGCTACACTCTTAAAAATAAAGGTGCTTCACAATACCATAGAAGAACCTTTTTTTCTGCATGATTCCATTAAGAACCTTTAACATCTGAAGAACCTTTCTGTTTCACAAAAGGTTCTTTGTTGGCGAAATAATGTTCTATAGATTATAAAAAGGTAAGAAACCTTTGACTGAATGCTTCTTTGTGGAACCAAAAATGGTTCTTCTATGGCATCGCTTGAAGAACCTTTTGAAGCACCTTTATTATGAGTGTAGAGGCTTCGTCACCTTTTATTTTAAGCTTTAAGCTCCTCTTCTCTGTTCTTCTGATTGTTCATGGCCTTCTTTCAATCTGTATGAATTTGGAAAGCGTGACATGTAATATCACGAAAATGTTGATGGAATAACCACACTGGACAAGGACATCAATCCTGTTGTCCTAACAATTTTATAATCAAAATCCCATGTAATAGATGCTGCCACCTTAAACACCTTCTACCTTTATCTCTACCTTGCCTTTTAAATGTAAATTTAAGTCCTTAATGTGAATTCATTTGGATTGGAAGAGCATGCAGAATTAAAATTTAGATTTAAGGGAGTAGGATTAAAGGAATAGCTCATAAAAATGTAAAAATGAAAATGTACTGAAAATGTACTCGGCCTCAAGCCATCCAATATGTAGATGAGCTTGTTTGTTCATCGGAACAGATTTGGAGAAATTTAGCATTATATCACTTGCTCGCCAGTAGATCCTCTGAAGTGAAAGGGTGCCGTCAGAATAAGTCCAAACAGCTGATAAAAAACATCATATTAATCCACAAGTAATCCACACAACTCCAGTCCATCAATTAAGAAACAAATCCATCGAGATGTCCTAACTTTAAACCATCCCTTCTGACCAAAATAGTCCATAATCCACTGAAAATGTGAAAAAGTCTCCTCTTGTCCTCCATCGACATATTTGTTTAGGAGTGTTTTGGATGGTTTTCGCTTGTAATCTGTGCTTGATCTGTGATGAGATGTTTTTTTTTCCACTGGAAAAAGCAATATTTTGGATAGCCGACTCGCATTTTACTTGGAAGCAAAAGTTTGAAGTTAAAAATGCCTTAATTATAGATTTGTTTCTTACAAACACACAGCTTTTCACTTCACAAGATGTTAATTTTTCATTATAGAAAATTCACTAAAATGCATTCAGGCATTTTAAACACCAGCAGAGCATGTCTGTCTGTCTGTCTTTATTTCTTTCTTTCTCATTGTTCTTTTAAAAACTTGTTCAGGTCATGGCGTTCTCACAGTTCTCTTCCTTGGTGTCTTTGTTTTGGAAGTAACCGTTCTTTCAGACACATCTGTCATTTCAAAGCCTTGTGTCTAATCTGACAAACTGTGAGGAGGAAATTTCTACCGATAGGACTAATGAGAGGACAGGCTCGCTGGCAATTCTATGATGACAGCAGTGTGTGCTGACATACTCCTAGTTTAATCAGATACTACATCTGAAGTCAGTTCACAAATGTCACAATGTTCTGCTTGACATTTCACTATACATCAGCGTTGACCATTTTCTTTGACTGAGTTTTATTCATTGTTGCCAGACAGTGTCATTAGGACTTATTTAGTATTTCTGGAGTGAAAAGTGACATTACATTTCTTTTATTTATTTTTTTTGCTTCTGGATGGGGCAACATACTGCCTCTTTCTTAATACAAGGAACATACACTACTTGAAACTTAAAGGAGGCATCGAGTTGTTCATGTACACTTCCCAATTCAACTGACGCACAATGTCAATGTTTTTTGATCTGAGAAGAACCACAGTGCAACACAGAGTTGACTGAATGTGATCTGTGCTTTTTATGCCGATGGCACTGACAGAAATGTCAACGAGCCATGTGCAGTGTCACGATTCAGATATTTGCATTTGCCTCAGCTCCAAGAAGTGACTAAAATATGTATAAAAATGTATTTCTTTGTCATACTAAAAAAATTCTAATAATTCTGACTTAGTATATCATAATGAGCAACTTTCTAATAATTACATTGTATTTCATCATAATGAGATACTAAGTCATTATTATGAGATTTCTCATTATAATAAGATGCTAAGTCGTTATGTATAAATATGAACTTTCTAATAATTATTGACTAAGATGTCATAATATTGAGAGAAATACTCATGGTTATGACTTAGTATCTCATAATTAGAATTGTTTTGTTATCTCATGATACATTTTCTCGTAAAATGACTTAGTATTTCATATTGATAAACTTTCTCATAATTATGAGTTGATGTATCATAATATTGAGATAATTATTTTATTTTTTTGGTCACTTTATTTTAAGGTTCAATTCTCACCATTAACTACGGCTTTTGCCTTAACAAACTCCTAATTTGCTGCTTATTAATAGTTAGCAAGGTTATTATTAAGTTTAGGTATTAGGTAGGATTATGGATGCAGAATATGGTCATGCAGAATATGTGCTTTATAAGTACTAATAAAAAAATAATGTGTTAATAATAAGCATGCTAATAAGCAACTAGCTAATAGTGAGAATTGGTCCCTATTATAAAGTGTTACCATTTTTATTTTATTTTTTTCTGAATAATTCCTTGGTTTCTTATTATGTTTTGAGATACTAAGTCATTATTTCGGGAAAGTTTCTTATAGAATTTCATTATTTTTACTCAATCAATAGCTTACAGTGCAAATCTGAGAGATGTGCAGGGGAAAAAGCGCTGTCACCATTGCTTTCTGCTATTGATAACAACCGCAACAACCACGCAACATTAAAAATAACTAAAATGAAATGAACTCTCTCCTGCACATGAATTTGGAGAAGCATATGCTGTATTACATGTGATACTTTCTCATAACGTGATGGGGACAAAGTCAGCTATAGCAAAAAGTGGTGGGGACATGACACCTATGGATCATGACCGCAAGAATCCCACACATACAGTATCTGTTCACAGATACACAATAATATAGCTGATCTTTTCGACATGTTTTTGTTGTATACCTTACTTTCCTGAGAGGAGCAAAAATAAGCATTTCTTTTGCAATTACAAAGATTGAGTGTTCTGTTTGAAACAAAAATGCAAATTACTGTTATTGCAATTTCCTCTCTTTGAATATTCGTGTCATCTTTTCATCCACTTCAGAAGCTTTTCATACACAAATTAAATGAAGCAAAGGAATTCTGTTTGCTCATGAATTGTGACTAGACGTCCAAATGCAAATTCTTCAATCTTTTATACACACCATATACATATAACATGCACTGCTTCAAGTCTAAATGTATTAAATATCAATATAAATAGTTAATTTGAGTTTGAGACATTCATGGTAAATGGTGGGAAAGAGCAATTAGTCCAAGCAATCCAATGTACTAAGCAATCAGACTCTACCAAAATCAACTCGTGTGCCAATACACAACACTCTCAGGAGGTATATTTCACACACAAAGAAAGAAGCAGCTCTGTTATGTCTTTATAAAGGTCAAAGTAGACACTGGTGCAGATTAAAAGCTGGAGCCGGAAAGCAATTTATCACTCAGTGTTGAGGGTAACATGTTACAAATAACATAATCAGTAAAGTAGGTTCTAAATGAATACTATAACATCAGCTCCATATTCAGATAAGAAATGCAATTTATTTTTATTTTTTTTCTGTTCAATTAATTTATTCACTGGAAAGCAAGCACTGAAAACATCTCTTCTTACCATGATGGGAGAAATAGGTGTTGTGTTTTTTTTTTATGATTTTGAAAGAAGTCTCTTATAGTCACCATGACTGCAATTATTTGATTAAAATTACAGTAAAACATTTATATTATTACAGAAATAGTATTACAATTTAAAATGACTGTTTTCTACTGTAATATATTTTAAAATGTAATTTATTCCTGTGATGCAAAACTGAGTTTTCAACATCATTACTCCAGGCTTCAATGTCACATGATCTTTCAGAAAGCATTCTGATGTGCTGATTTTCTGCTTTTTCAGGATTACTTGATGAATAGGAAGTTCAAAAGAACAGCATTCATTTAAAACAGAAATGTTTTGTACCAATATAAATGTCTTTAATGTCATGTTCGATCGGTTTAATGTGTCCTTTTTAATGATTTTTTAAATATGTATTACACATCACATTTATTTATATAAACATAAAGACACTCAAGAGTTAAAGTTTTTAGGTGCAAATCATATGATTCTCGTAGATTACAGTTTTAGATTATCCCACAGCTCAGCATTATTGAGGCTTGTTGATATGATCATTAATGAGCAGAAATGTGAGATATTGAAAAATTAGATATTTGTGAAGACTAAGGTAATGAGGCATGATGGCACATTGATCATGCATCATCAATATCTCTGTGATCGGTGACGGCAGACACTGTGCTGATGATTCACATTTAGAGCTGTTTATTGGAGGATATGATCAATTCACTCCAGGCCACACGACAGTTTGACAGTTTGAGGCTGGTCTGAAATGAGAAAGCCATTTCATCCAAGATTAATCTCTGATTATTGGCATAAAGACTTTGCAGCCTTTGCAGCCTGGTAAAGGTCAAAACCAGGCCCAAGTCAAGTCTCTAAATACTGAAACAAATCAAAAGATGACAATACTAATGGACTTACTTGACCAAGGTTTTATAAATCTCCTCGATGAAGTTTACAGAAAAGGAATTCAACCACTGGAGTGAAAAACAACAAAAGAACAGTGTGTGTCTATATGGCGCTCCATGTATGTGTGTGTTATTTTGTTGGAAGTCAGTGTGTGAAGGTCTAGTGTAATCTCTTGTCCATTGTGAGTAATGTGTGTATTTGTGTGTGTGAGAGGTATTTGTGGGTGTTAAGGTGCCATGCTGAGTGTGGAGAAATGGTGCTGCACTGTTAAGATTGTCTGCCCAGCAGTGCAGGTCACTCACTGTGAGTCCTCTACCTCCCACAATCACAGCAGCTTCACTCACACCACTGGCACACAAGGACAACTTACCGTGCATCTTTTGGGCTTTCTCTCTCTCTCTCTCTCTCTCTCTCTCCGCAGCTCTCTACTCCCGAGGCTCATGCTACACTCTTAAAAATAAAGGTGCTTCACAATACCATAGAAGAACCTTTTTTTCTGCATGATTCCATTAAGAACCTTTAACATCTGAAGAACCTTTCTGTTTCACAAAAGGTTCTTTGTTGGCGAAATAATGTTCTATAGATTATAAAAAGGTAAGAAACCTTTGACTGAATGCTTCTTTGTGGAACCAAAAATGGTTCTTCTATGGCATCGCTTGAAGAACCTTTTGAAGCACCTTTATTATGAGTGTAGAGGCTTCGTCACCTTTTATTTTAAGCTTTAAGCTCCTCTTCTCTGTTCTTCTGATTGTTCATGGCCTTCTTTCAATCTGTATGAATTTGGAAAGCGTGACATGTAATATCACGAAAATGTTGATGGAATAACCACACTGGACAAGGACATCAATCCTGTTGTCCTAACAATTTTATAATCAAAATCCCATGTAATAGATGCTGCCACCTTAAACACCTTCTACCTTTATCTCTACCTTGCCTTTTAAATGTAAATTTAAGTCCTTAATGTGAATTCATTTGGATTGGAAGAGCATGCAGAATTAAAATTTAGATTTAAGGGAGTAGGATTAAAGGAATAGCTCATAAAAATGTAAAAATGAAAATGTACTGAAAATGTACTCGGCCTCAAGCCATCCAATATGTAGATGAGCTTGTTTGTTCATCGGAACAGATTTGGAGAAATTTAGCATTATATCACTTGCTCGCCAGTAGATCCTCTGAAGTGAAAGGGTGCCGTCAGAATAAGTCCAAACAGCTGATAAAAAACATCATATTAATCCACAAGTAATCCACACAACTCCAGTCCATCAATTAAGAAACAAATCCATCGAGATGTCCTAACTTTAAACCATCCCTTCTGACCAAAATAGTCCATAATCCACTGAAAATGTGAAAAAGTCTCCTCTTGTCCTCCATCGACATATTTGTTTAGGAGTGTTTTGGATGGTTTTCGCTTGTAATCTGTGCTTGATCTGTGATGAGATGTTTTTTTTTCCACTGGAAAAAGCAATATTTTGGATAGCCGACTCGCATTTTACTTGGAAGCAAAAGTTTGAAGTTAAAAATGCCTTAATTATAGATTTGTTTCTTACAAACACACAGCTTTTCACTTCACAAGATGTTAATTTTTCATTATAGAAAATTCACTAAAATGCATTCAGGCATTTTAAACACCAGCAGAGCATGTCTGTCTGTCTGTCTTTATTTCTTTCTTTCTCATTGTTCTTTTAAAAACTTGTTCAGGTCATGGCGTTCTCACAGTTCTCTTCCTTGGTGTCTTTGTTTTGGAAGTAACCGTTCTTTCAGACACATCTGTCATTTCAAAGCCTTGTGTCTAATCTGACAAACTGTGAGGAGGAAATTTCTACCGATAGGACTAATGAGAGGACAGGCTCGCTGGCAATTCTATGATGACAGCAGTGTGTGCTGACATACTCCTAGTTTAATCAGATACTACATCTGAAGTCAGTTCACAAATGTCACAATGTTCTGCTTGACATTTCACTATACATCAGCGTTGACCATTTTCTTTGACTGAGTTTTATTCATTGTTGCCAGACAGTGTCATTAGGACTTATTTAGTATTTCTGGAGTGAAAAGTGACATTACATTTCTTTTATTTCATTAATTTTTTTTGCTTCTGGATGGGGCAACATACTGCCTCTTGCTTAATACAAGGAACATACACTACTTGAAACTTAAAGGAGGCATTGAGTTGTTCATGTACACTTCCCAATTCAACTGACTATCAGCGTTGACCATTTTCTTTGACTGAGTTTTATTCATTGTTGCCAGACAGTGTCATTAGGACTTATTTAGTATTTCTGGAGTGAAAAGTGACATTACATTTCTTTTATTTATTTTTTTTGCTTCTGGATGGGGCAACATACTGCCTCTTTCTTAATACAAGGAACATACACTACTTGAAACTTAAAGGAGGCATCGAGTTGTTCATGTACACTTCCCAATTCAACTGACGCACAATGTCAATGTTTTTTGATCTGAGAAGAACCACAGTGCAACACAGAGTTGACTGAATGTGATCTGTGCTTTTTATGCCGATGGCACTGACAGAAATGTCAACGAGCCATGTGCAGTGTCACGATTCAGATATTTGCATTTGCCTCAGCTCCAAGAAGTGACTAAAATATGTATAAAAATGTATTTCTTTGTCATACTAAAAAAATTCTAATAATTCTGACTTAGTATATCATAATGAGCAACTTTCTAATAATTACATTGTATTTCATCATAATGAGATACTAAGTCATTATTATGAGATTTCTCATTATAATAAGATGCTAAGTCGTTATGTATAAATATGAACTTTCTAATAATTATTGACTAAGATGTCATAATATTGAGAGAAATACTCATGGTTATGACTTAGTATCTCATAATTAGAATTGTTTTGTTATCTCATGATACATTTTCTCGTAAAATGACTTAGTATTTCATATTGATAAACTTTCTCATAATTATGAGTTGATGTATCATAATATTGAGATAATTATTTTATTTTTTTGGTCACTTTATTTTAAGGTTCAATTCTCACCATTAACTACGGCTTTTGCCTTAACAAACTCCTAATTTGCTGCTTATTAATAGTTAGCAAGGTTATTATTAAGTTTAGGTATTAGGTAGGATTATGGATGCAGAATATGGTCATGCAGAATATGTGCTTTATAAGTACTAATAAAAAAATAATGTGTTAATAATAAGCATGCTAATAAGCAACTAGCTAATAGTGAGAATTGGTCCCTATTATAAAGTGTTACCATTTTTATTTTATTTTTTTCTGAATAATTCCTTGGTTTCTTATTATGTTTTGAGATACTAAGTCATTATTTCGGGAAAGTTTCTTATAGAATTTCATTATTTTTACTCAATCAATAGCTTACAGTGCAAATCTGAGAGATGTGCAGGGGAAAAAGCGCTGTCACCATTGCTTTCTGCTATTGATAACAACCGCAACAACCACGCAACATTAAAAATAACTAAAATGAAATGAACTCTCTCCTGCACATGAATTTGGAGAAGCATATGCTGTATTACATGTGATACTTTCTCATAACGTGATGGGGACAAAGTCAGCTATAGCAAAAAGTGGTGGGGACATGACACCTATGGATCATGACCGCAAGAATCCCACACATACAGTATCTGTTCACAGATACACAATAATATAGCTGATCTTTTCGACATGTTTTTGTTGTATACCTTACTTTCCTGAGAGGAGCAAAAATAAGCATTTCTTTTGCAATTACAAAGATTGAGTGTTCTGTTTGAAACAAAAATGCAAATTACTGTTATTGCAATTTCCTCTCTTTGAATATTCGTGTCATCTTTTCATCCACTTCAGAAGCTTTTCATACACAAATTAAATGAAGCAAAGGAATTCTGTTTGCTCATGAATTGTGACTAGACGTCCAAATGCAAATTCTTCAATCTTTTATACACACCAATGTCAAACTGCTGAACAGAAAAGGTGTACATATGTATGCTGAGGTGTGATGTCTTCACACACACATCCATGTCTGAGTATAGCAGATACATTACATAAATTGATCAAATACAACAACTGAAGCCAGCTAATACCAGATTAAACACAACAAAATAATTGCTTTCCATTGGCATCAGCACTGAAATCTCTCCAGCTGATGGAGGTAAAGATGGAAAGTGATAAATAACCTACAATATCATCTCATCTTCAGAATGTCAGGCTGCTGCAGCCAAATGCAAAACAGACTCAATATCACACCGCATAATCATGTATGCTACATCGTACATGTTATGAGGCGACTGAGATGAGAGGCGTGCGGATCCACGTGCAAAGCTTTTATTAAAAGACGTGGTTATAAACAGGCAAGGGTCAGACAATGGCGGACAGGTATATTAGGGCAAGACAAAGGAGTAGTTTAGTAGACAGGCGTGGTTGATCTCCGGCGATCACTATCCAAACAGGGTAAGACACGGAAAAGACCAGCAAAAACAAGACTCAACTATGAACTAGGACTATGACAGGGAAACTAGAATGGCTCTGTAAAGCAGCTATCAGCTAACATGTGATATGCTCTTACAATACTTGGAGAGAGAGGAAGTCCATGGCTTATGTAGGGTGTGTGATTGGCTGCAGCCATGTGCGTAATCAGAGTGAAATGGATTGGGGGAACTGAAGTCCAGGATAAGTGTGACAGTCTGTGTAGTGTGAGAGTCCATGTGGTTGATAATGACCTCTGGTGGTGAGCAAACGGAAGTTCATAGACCGGATTCATGACAGTACAGCCCTCAGAGGAAGTTGTCAGCTGTTATCAAACTGTTAATGTGGTGCCTTTAGCGAAAAATGTGTCAATTACTGTATAAACTGCCCGCTAATTGAAGATCATGTATGTAGATAATTGCATGCTGTTTATGTTGCCATACAGAAATGTTGCGTTATTGTTATTATAAGAGCTTTAATGTTATTTTTATGTTCCCCAGATTACTCTCTAGTTCCACTGAGATAAGCTACCTTTGCTAACATTGGGATTGCTTGGAAGGATACAGGCTCTACATATTTTTTTAATGCTCTTTAATCCTGTAAAGCCTGACATGTGAAGCAATATGGAATAGTTTAAATAATCTTTATACAAAATCTTTATACAAAAAAAAAGTTTGCATTGTTTTTGTTCAGTATCACATTTTGTGACCCTGGACCACAAAACCAGTCATAAGGGTATTTTTTTTTTAATTGAGATTTATACATCATCTGAAAGCTGAATAAATAAGCATTTCATTGATGTATGGTTTGCAATCCTCCAGCCATGGCCCCCTGAACTGAGGCAGCCCTTCCGGGGCAAGCCTAGGCTGATAGACCTCCAGGACGCCAGGACTGTAATCAGTATAGCAACACCAGGATGACCAATGGATCCGACATGAATCATCCTTGCAGGTTTAGATTATAATCCTTCATCACTCCAACAGCTGCTGCTTCAAACTCTCTCCAGAGGGCCGTGTTTTGTGGACACTAGCATGACCGACTCATGTCGACGTCTGTTATCCACAAGGACATGCTGAGATGCTATTAAAGCTAATGGTTCCATGTTGGGTCTTTATACAGTCATATTCTGTGTGTTATTAATAAAGCTTATGTTATCCCAAAGTAAGAAGCATAATTTATCATTAATAGAGCATACAGAGATCTACAAGCAACGTGTGACCTTCAAACACCATGAAGACTGATATTCAGTGGTGGAGGAAGGAAAAAATATGGGGACGGACTCACTGTTGTCGTTTAGTTTTGGAAGGAAATAGCAAACAAGCAGAACAGAGGCCAGACTCTGATGTGTCACGAGATATTGTTGGGTTGCAGGTATCTGTCAGTCAGAAGAGTAAAGCAGATTAGGTTCAGGGAAGGGCGTTAGCCACATGTTAGCATCAAAGCTTTGACGGACAGCAGCAGAATGAGGGTCATAGTGTGCTGATAAGACACTGCCATGTGTAAGTCCAACCCGCGCCTATTGAAAACCCAGAGCTGGTGGATGTGCTGACAATGGAGCCATCAGTCAGCGATCACTGGCTCTGATTATTTCACGGGCTCATGGGAAAAAAACAAAAACAAAACGAAAACCGATAAAATAAAGCCGTGTTGTCTTCTGACTAGACATGCTTCAGCCAGACGTCAAGATCAGCACTTTCCTTTGTCTGCTCGTGCTGAGGGTCATTTCCATAATTACGCATTCTTCCAATCAGATCGTAGAGTTGGTGTTTAGGGTTGTATTTCAAGAAACTATACCTTCATGTGAGCACATTTGGGTGATGTTTATATGCACGTTGTTTGTATTTCTTGCCAAGAACTGAAGATTAACCCACTGGAAAATGTTTTTGCTCAGAGTTTGCTCTTTATGTTTGAGTTATGTTTCAAAGGATTATCAACAGTCAGATGTTTCTCTTAATATTAAAATAAGTGAGAGTAAGAACAACATAAAATGGATGTAGATAGCAAAGACCAAATTATTTAATCTAATCATATTTGAGTACATATTAAAATATATGACTTTTTGGCCAATCTGAGAATCACTGTAGAGAATCAAAATGAGATTCAGAATTCAAGAAAACCCATAGAGCAAACTAAATAAATAAATAAGTAACTATTTTGTGGGGGTTTTGAGTGTGTGTGTGTGTGTGTGTGTTTTATATTTGAAAATGTGCACTATATCAGGAAAATATATTATTAATATTAATTAATTAATATTAATTAATAATACCAGTGTTATTATAGTATGATTTAGTATAATTTCAATAAACCATTTTATAATTTATATAAATCATTTTCATTATCATTGAGATTTACATAAATATTGACAAAAACTATTATATTTTGTTAATATTTTGAGTTAGATATTTTAATATTTTCTCTATTTTGTAGAGATCTGTATTTCTCTTTCTTTCTTTCTTTCTAGTTTTAGTTATTTTAGTACATAAATATAAATTATAAGAAAATGTTGCTTTGGAGACTAGCTGTTTTTCAATAATGTATTTTATTTCAGTTAACATTTTTTTTTAATGATTTCAGGTTGTGTCAACTATAATAACTCTGATTTATATAATTGTGGTTCAAATATATATTTTAGTTATTTTCTTGATTCATTTTTGTATATTTTAAAATGAAAACTAAAGCTAAGAAATATTCAATATAAGAACTAAAAAATATTTAGATTGATTAAAAAAAAATGAAATCTTTAAATTTTCATACACATTTTGAAATATTTAAACAATATACTTTTTGAATTTGGAAAATATTTTTATTTCAACCATGCTGTTTCCAACATATAAATTATTACAAATATTTGACCCAGAAAAAAAATATATTTTTCCTTATGGAAATGAAATAAACATGCACATGTCCACGATTGGGTGTGTATTAATGAGTGTGCCTCTGGAAAACTCCTACATCTGGTGTTTACACAAAGCAGTTCTCAGAGCAGACCAGCATCATATCGTATTTTATCAGTGCTTGACGTGATTGATGACGGCGTTTATTCAGGGGCTCTGTAGAGTTTTAGGAGTTTATAGGATATCAAGGGACAGAATAAGGGATGCTCAAAATATTTGTACTGTACCACATCCTGTAGCCTACTACACCATTTCCATGCCTGCGGTTAGATGTATAAAAGGTAGATAAAAGGTTATCAGAAAAAAAAATCTAATTTGTTTGCTTAACATATTTATGTACACGTATTCTAAAAGGAGTTTTAATGTCATACAAAAAATGTCACACATTACACACAAACCACTGGTCTGTGAAATAGTGAACGAAATCATCCCTCAGGTAGATTGCATGTTTTCTTGACTAGCTGGATGTTGTGCTCATGATAATCACGTTGTTTGCATTTCCGCTTGGTCATAAAGCCTTCCTCGAATGTGTTAACAAATGAAATGGTGATTTGTGCAAAAAGAATGATTACTTATCAATTAAGAATGTGTTATTTGCATGGTCTGGTAGTCATATGGCGTATGCCTGCGAATAGGGGACAAACTGCGTTCCGTATAACTTTCATGCAGAATGGTTCTTTGATGAATTATATAACTTTACCGGAGCCAGCTAACTTTTGAAGGAATAACCCCTGTTACTACAATTGGATTAGCTGCCTGAAATTTGGAGAGACGTCCGAATCAACAAACGTCAACGCAATTTTAAATCAGATTATCATTACGTTGTCAGAGTGGATATAAAGCAATGCAGGTAGGCTGTTTAATTTGCTAGCGGTTGGCTAGTTAATATTAACTGATTATAAAGCTGTCATTTGCCTTGCTAGAAGATAATATTTTGCTATCTTCCTTACCCATCTTTGGATTTTTGCATTTTAATGAGAGTTCAACCATCATTTGGTTCGGGATACCAAGGCAGACTGCGCAGTATCTGCAGTGTCAAAGCAGGGAAAACAAAGCCAGAACACAGTAACTTCACTTACTGCGGTTTGCCTTGGTATTAGCTTGGATTTTGTAGTTACTGCAATTTTGACACTCTCGTTTCTCTGAAACGGGACAAAATTGAACCAGGAGACTTTGTCACAAGACAGAACAGATATCACAAAGCCCATTTCAGGACTACAACTGTGCTTTGCCTTTGGACGGCAGTATATGCAGATGCATCTAAAAAAAATTAGAATATCGTGAAAAAGTTCTTTTTTTTTGCAACTTATTTCAAAATGTGAAACTTTCATATATTCTAGAGTCCATTACATGTAAAGTAAAACATTTCAGAATTATTTATTTTTTTGATGATTAGAGCTTACAGCTCATGAAAGTCAAAAATCCAGTATCTCACAATATTAGACTATTTCCTAAGATCAATCAAAAAAAGGATTTGCAAAACAGAAAAGTTCAAGTTCTTTAAAGTATGTTCATGTATGCACTCAATACTTGGTCGGAGCTCCTTTAGCACAAATGACAGCATCAGTGAGGTGTGGCATGAAGCGATCAGTCTGTGGCACTGCTGAGGCACTATTGAGCCTTTAGCTCGTCTGTTTCTCATCTTTCTCTTGAAAATATCCCATAGATTCAATATGGGGTTCAGGTCAGGCATGTTGGCTGGCCAATCAAGCACAGTAATATCATGGGCAGCAAACCACTTGGAAGTGGTTTTGGAACTGAGGGCAGGTGCTAAAGTCCTGCTGGAAAAGGAAATCAGCATCTCCATAAAGCTTGTCAGCAGATGGAAGCATAAAGTGCTCCAAAATCTCCTGATTGGCGGCTGCATTGACTCTGGACTTGATAAAACACAATGGACCAACAACAACAGACGTCACAGCACCCCAAATCATCACTGACTCCGGAAACTTCACACTGGACTTCAAGCAGCTTGGATTATGTGCCTCTCCAGTCTTTCTCCAGACTCCAGACCTTGATTTCCAAATTAAATGCAAAATTAGCTTTTATCTAAAAAAAAAGAACTTTGGACCACTGAGCAACAGTCCAATTCTTTTTTTTCCTTAGCCCAGGTAAGATGCTTCTGACGTTGTTTCTGTTTCAGAAGTGGCTTGGTAGCCCTTTTCCTGAAGACGTCTGAGTGTGGTGACTCTTGCTGCACTGACTCCAGCTTCAGTCCATACCTTGTGAAGCTCTACCAAGTGTTTGAATCGGCTTTGCTTGACAGTATTCTTAAGTTTGCGGTCATCCCTGTTGCTTGTGCACCTTTTCCTACCCAATTTCTTCCTTCCAGTCAACTTTGCATTTAAAATGCTTTGATACAGCACTCTGTGTACAGACACCCCTTTCAGTAATGACCTTCTGTGACTTACCCTCTTGGTGGAGGGTGTCAATGATTGTCTTCTGGACCATTGCCAAGTCAGCAGTCTTCCCCATTAGTGTGGTTTCAAAGAACAAGAGATACCCAGAATTTACACTGTAGGGATGGTCATTTAATGAAACTCAAATGTAAATATTATAATATTTTGAGATACAGGATTTTTGACTTTCATGAGTTGTAAGCCCTAATCATCAAAATTAAAACAACAACAACAAAAAAACCAGTTTGAAATGTTTTACTTTACATGTAATGAATCTGGAATATATGAAAGTTTCACTTTTTGTTAAAGTTTTCACTTTAAGTGTTAAAGAAAAAAAAGTTTTCACGATTTTTTTAGATGCACATGTGTGTGTGTGTATATATATATATATATATATATATATATTGTATACTGTATACTGTATGTATATATATTGTATACTGTATATATATATATATATATATATATATATATATATATACACTTTTTCTGAAACTGTATAAGTTTATTTTATTCAATATGTTGAACGAATAATTCAGGATATTAAATAGAGACAATAAATTCTCAGAAAGAGAGAAAGAAAGACAACCAAATCCCTTTTGTAATGGCTTTGTGTGAAAAAAAAATATATTGAACAATAAGAATAATAATAGTTATGGTTTTGGGGAGAAGACTTTAAGTGTAACTAATTAAATCACTTTAGAGGAAAATCAGTGCATTGTGTGGCCCAATAGTTGTTGTGCTTAAGGCAAATGACTAATGAGCAGTACAAAAGTGAGAAATGGCCTGTATGTGTGAAAGTGACCTTTATGTGTGAAAATGTACCCTGGCAAAATACTGTACCTCCTGTCATGGTAACAAATGGTTATTGCATGGTAGTTTACCTCTGCCAAATACATGTGAATACTGTGTTCTTGTGATAACATACAGAATTGAACATTTCCAGCCAGTAAATCCTAGCTGCTGTGAATACGGATGTTTTTGGTCCTGAAACACCTCCCTTCATTCAGTGAAATGTGAAAATAATGCAGGAACAAAAAGTTACAATCTTAATGTATACTAACTCTGACATGTTTTCACTTTATGACGGGAAACGGTGATTAATTATTTGTGCAGTAGAAAACATTTTTGTTCTTCAACCATATTTAATAGCATTGCACTGAAGTATGTTGAGCTGAGGAGCTGCTCAGTATTTGTTTTTGTTTTTTTAATAATTTAGTAGGAAGTTGAAAGTGTGAATTAGAGTGGGACTCAGTAACGAGCCTCTGAATTATTGGAGAGCCTCTCAATTATGCATTTTTTAAACCACCTAAGCCATTTAAACTTGCGCTTTAGATGAGACTGGTGGAGAACAGAGATTGTTCAGCTGCAAAAAGGTAAGCGCTCTGCTGTACAACCTTGTACTTCCTGTGACAAACTTTCAACTAAACAACAGGCCATCAATTTAACAAGCCGAACAATCAACTCTCACTTAGACCTGCAATCAACCTCAGGAAAAAATCCATTAGAGAAGCAAATAATGTGGTCAGTTAGAGCTGTAATTACATGGGCAGTAAGGATATGTAAGAGGGGTTAATGAGGAAGGAATTGGAGGGGGGAGAGAGAGTGGAATGTAATAAGAGGGTGCATATGTAAATGAGGGAAATTATGAGTGATCGCACATCCACTGGCTCATCCAGTATGACAGAGAAGAAGAGCATGAGGTGGGCAGTCTGGATCTCTCCCTCCACCAACTAGTCAGTCATTGGGATTTGGAGAATTGCTGGTTGAAATTAGTCAAACATCTCCTTGTCAGTATAGAGCAGTTGACCGAATTGAAAATGGTAAACACATTAATTTCCTGTTTCACTGTAGCAGCTATTTTATACCACGTCACTGCCATCAGGCTACATTTACATTGTACATGCTTTTGCTGTAAAGCTGCTTTGAAATGATATTGAAAAAGTGCTATAGAAATAAATGTGAACTGAATTGAATGTTTGGTAACACTTTAGTATTGGGACCAATTCTCACTATTAAGTAGTTGCTTATTATTAGCATGCCTATGTTAACATATTAGCTGTTCAATTAAGCACATATTCTGCATGACCATATTCTACATTCCTAATTCTACCAATACCTTAAACGTAACAACTACATTACTATTAATAAGTAGCAAATCAGGAGTTTATTGAGGCAAAAGTTGCAGTTAATGGTTTGTTAATAGCGAGAATTGGACTTTAAAATAAAGCGTGACCGGGTGTTTTTAGTACAGGTGAGTTTTATAGCTACAAGGGTATTTGTGTTTGGAACTTCAGGAATAGGGTTCAAAAGAGATCACCCAGTTCACCCAAAAACGTTACTCACCATTCTTTCTTCTGCAGAACACAAAAGAAGATTTTTTCAACTGCTCATGTCCATGCAATGAAAGTCAATGGGACCTAAAACAACACTGTATATAAGTAGCACTGAGTAATGATGACAACATTTTTCATTTTTTGCCTTTTAAGACTCTCAATGAAAGTAAAATTGGTTCTTGTTCAAAAAAGTGGAGAAAAAAAAGGTGCTTAACATTCAGAAAATGTCCTTGGGTCAAACATTACATTTTATATTATACAATATGTTTTATTTTCCATTTATTTTAGATATTACAATATACAAATAATAGATAATGGTTTATTATTACCATTAATGGGTAATGGTAATAATAGAGAATGGAAACTTTCAGAACTGTTATTTATCAAACATATCTAATAATTCTCACTACAAAGAACATGGAGTCCCACATTTGCATGAACAGTAAGGTTACCATCAGAATACCCTTTCCCGGCTCACAAAAGTGTAATTATTGAGTTTGGGCTGTGCACTTGTATCACAGACATGCAAGCGGTGAACAGAAACCATATCACAGCTAATTCAATGTTCTACAGCACTGATTTACACTCCAGCGAATCACCTGATGCTTCCTGCACCTGCATGATCGAGTCAAGTGCCAGTTTAGGCGAAATGGCTTGAAAATGGCAAGTTCTGTCAGATGGCATCTGGTCCTACGAGCGGAAATGAATCATTTTGATATGTGCGAATGTGTGCGTCTGGGCTTCTGCACACTGATCTGGTGTGTACATAACTTTTCTTTGGTAAAGGGCAGCTAAATATGGATGTGCTGTTCTCCCCAAACTGCCCATGTCCTGATATACCTCTGCTGGTCCAGCTGTGATCTAATCTCCTGGAATTACAGGGATAACCAAATCCTGTCTGGCCCACCTGAGGCCCTGTGACACTCTCCGAAAGACCACAACACAAGACTGGAGACCCAGGACTATACTGACACCTACAGTCATTCTCTTAATGTCTGAGTAAATTACATAAAATGACTACTATTTTTATTTACTCAACCTCATGTTGTTTTAAACCCACAGACTGTTATATAGGTTTGAAACAACATGAGGTTGAATAAATGATGTCAGAATTGTAATTTTGGACGATCGAACCCTTGATGTATATAGTGAAGTTAAGAAGCTCTAATCTATATGATAATTAACAGTGACCATGTGCTGTCACATTTACAGTGATACTAAATGTATGTCATGCATGGCCTTGTGATCACAGACCTGGAATGCGATTACATGAGTGGATAATAAACTGCCAATTTGAATCATATGCCGGGCCATTATACAGTATTGTACAGTATGACTGCATTAGTAAAACAGATAACAGCTCATTCAGAAGAGAACTAAAATCTGTCTATGAAGATCCTAATGGCAGATGTTCTTATAATTATCTACAGCAAGTGTTGTTTTAGGTGAACGAGACCTCATGAGTTTCACATCAGCTGTTTTAGACTCAGTGAAGCATATAACACCATATCTACACTACAAGAGAGTGTTTTGTTGCTTTACGCCACTTTCTTACAGTGTAGATATATGCTGTGTTCCAATCTGCATTTTATCCATTCTAAATAGGATGCAAAATTAGAAGTTTAGTTTATCTAATAGTGAAAGATACACCCTAGTGAAGAAAAAAACATTTATACTGTGTTTTATATATATATATATATATATATACAGACATTTATTTTGTAATAAGTATACTACAAATACATTTACATGATTTTTTCGTACTCATGAAGTAGGAATTAATACATCTTTATATTTAATTTCATAATTTCAATTTTATTGTCTTTAAAATATGGTTAAAGTGAACTGCCGAATGTACTAACAAGGAATTAGAGTAAAATAAATTGCACTTTAAATGGGTCATATGATGCTTTTTTAAAGATCATTATTTTGTGCATTTGGTGTAACAGAATATGTTGACATGCTTTAATGTTCAAAAAACACATTATTGTAGGTCCTCTATGCCCCGCCTCTCTCAAACGCTTCGTTTTCTACAAAGTCCCTCCTTCCGACAAGCGCAGTCTGCTCTGATTGGCCAGCTGACCCAGTGCATTGTGATTGGCTAAACACCGCAAGCACTCGTCGGAAATGTAACGGTGATTAAGAATATCTCTTTGGTTTTGAGACTTTAGTCTTTTCAACTTCAGGGATCTTATCTGTGCACAATCAGCTTGTAACACTCCAAAGAGAAAGGAAAACTTGAAATCGCATCATATGACCCCTTTAATGTAATTTCTATTAACCCTTTAACTGTCACTCACATTTTTTAACACAGATGTGAAAGTGCACGATCCAAACTTACATTTTTATAATTCATGAACGAAAACATTTTGTAACATGATATTGATGTACCATTTTCATGGTAATGCAATGTTTGATTTTAATATGGGTTTCAAGGGATGAATTTTGAGATTTAAAGCTTTCAATTGTTATATAATTTCTGATGATTTCTAAAGTGTGATAGAGAAAAAGGCAACAAAAAAAACATTTTTTGACAAAGGTCAGAACTCCTGTTATGATGTAGATTTTTGAGGTGCACTCTTGTCATAAATTAATCTATTACTTTTCTTACATAATTTTTAACAAAAACATTGGTAAAATATCTATTTAGGAGTCTTAGACCTTTCCAACGGTATATAGTTTGTCATGATTAGATTAGGATTTAATTGTAATATAGTGAAGTAAACTTAGGCATCCCACAGAGGGGACGGGTGACAGTTAAAGGGTTTTAAATAAGAAGTACACAAAATAAGTGTACTTCTTCAAAGCACAACAAAGTTATTAAAACAATGATTTAAAATGTACTTTAAAGTTACACTTTTAATTTGACATTATTACAAAGCAAAAGTATACTTAGTGTAAGTGTGTTGAGAAACTTAAGTCACGAAAGTGTCTCTCTAAATAGGGGAGAGCAAATGTTATCTGATTTAATGAAAAACATATAGAAGATAAACATCCCAGGTTACGTATGTAACGTCTAGGTTACTTGTGTAACCCTCGTTCCCTGAAGGAGGGAACGGAGACGTTACGTCAGTGACTGACGAATTGGGATCTCGCCCGAGAGCCCAATCACCTTCGAGTGTTAACTAAACAAGCCAATGACAGTTGGCGTGCGTGTTTCGCCACGCGCACCCCGCCCCGCAGCGCGGGTATAAAAGGAGAGCGCGTGCAAACGCACATCAGTTTTTCGCTGAGGAGCCGAGACTACGTGCCCCGGCCGTACAGCGGTCCCACGACTGCCGTGAGGATCGACTCGATCCGAGCAGGAGATAGACGTGCCTGCATCGTGGTCGAATCCCACACCACGCCCAGATAAGCGGTCCTCTGTAATGGAGATAGCACACTTTTCTTGGCATTTAGTCTTAACCCCAACATTCCCGTATGAGCGAGAACGACATCTCGATGCCGAACCGCCGTCTGCTCTGATTGAGCTAAAATCAACCAATCGTCGATGTAATTGAGTATGCGGATGCCCTGGAGCCGCAGAGGAGCCAGGGCAGCGTCCACACACTTCGTGAAAGTACGGGGTGAGAGTGCTAGGCCGAAGGGAAGGACCCGATATTGGTAAGCTTTGCCCCTGAAAGCAAACCTCAGGAAGTTCCTGTGACTGGGAAGGATGGAGACATGAAAATAAGCATATTTTAGATCTATCGTGACGAACCAGTCCTCGGACCTGATCTGAGACACGACCTGTTTGACAATGAGCATTTTGATCATCAGATGAGCATCAGATCTAAAATTGGATGCAACCCTCCATCCTTCTTTGGCACGATGAAGTACCGGCTGTAGAACCCGGACTCCCTGTCGAGAGGAGGGACCACCTCGATGGCCTCCTTCCTCAAGAGAGTATTGACTTCTTGTTCTAAAACCAGAGCCTACTCTGGGCCCACTACTGTGAGAAAAACCCCTTTGAAAGGCGGCGGCGGAGCGCCGAACTGAATGCGATAACCTCTTTCTACAGTCTGCAGGACCCAATGAGATACATTTGGCAGTAGTTTCCACGCTGCTAAATAATCTACTAAGGGAACCAGTCTCTCGAGACTGGCCTCTGGTGTCTTTGTAG
>NW_015505532.1:76046-98020 GCF_001515645.1 Sinocyclocheilus grahami
GTAGGGGCCGCCCTCAGCAATCCTGGCTTTATGCCTGTCAGGACCGCTTCGTCGAGGGCTTCCTCGACTGAAGCACGACCCTCAGATTGGGTCTCGCCTTAGAAGCCCCCAACTTAGAGCGCCGTCGGCCTCGGTCCCGCTGCGGGGGAGCGCGAGAGGCAACGCTCTGTTTTTGGACCTCCCTATATGAGGAGCTGGTACCCGGCTGGGGCTGCTCCCGCCCAGCAGCCCCCAGAGCTATAGAACGGCGAGGGAGAAACCCCTGGCATGCCGCCGGCTGTTTACTCGCCCCCTGGTCTCTGGCAGCCGCCACCAGAGCTGCCATGGACCGCCCAATAGCACGGGCGGTCTCCTTGGTGGCGCGAAGGGCTAAATCAGCGGTTCTCCTCAGTTCTAAAATGTCATCTGCTTTGACTTGCTCGCCTTCATCTAGCTCTTTTAGCAGGTCGGCCTGGTACGCCTGTAACACTGACATAGTGTGCAGACACGCACCGGCCTGACCTGGTGCCGAGTATCCCTTGCCCACCAGGTGGTTCAAGCAAACGCAGTGGCAACTGCTCACAATGCGGACAGTCGGCCCTCTCTAGAGCCAACGCTGCGTGCTCCGCTCCCAAGCAGACAACGCACAAACTGTGTGTATCCCCGCTCGTGATGTAGCGTGGACAGGGAGGAACACACAGTCTGTAACGCGATCTACTTTCGCCCTTTTTCGTCTTTTGCTTAGACATTCCTTTTCTTTCTCTGCTGGAGCTTATATTGGATGCTTGTGCACTTTTTTGGACAGACAACAATAAGACTCACAGAACATAAATCGTGACCGACAGAAAGCTAGCGCCGGCGGCACCTCACGTGCTTTTAAAGCTTCCTGGTCATGACGTCACCCGCCGCGGACGTCTCGCCCATCGTTCGACTGATTACACATATGATTCAGAGCTTGGTATCGCTGAAGGCGTTCCCCTAGCGTTTTCTGACGCAGCTCGAGTTCCCGAAGGGGAACTAAAATATTTTGTCAAAAAATAAAATTATTAACTTTTTTCAAATAAAATAATGTTGTTTTTAAGAATTCAAAATAAACAAATTTTGAAGTTCGACAATGACGGCCCTGATCAAAACACAGCTATACAGCATAGTTCAAAACAATGTGTGTAAATAGATGAAGAAACATATTCAGACATTCAGAAAAACATAGAGATGAACTCAACACTCCCCTCCCTTAAGTTTTTTTTTTAGCTAGCATGTATTGAAATCTTTAAACCATGTGTGTTACAACTAACCCTGTGTAAGTTTGTCGCCCACTCACCACTACATTTAAGTGGACTTTATTTAATTCATATTATATTATCTGCAAGTACAGTTTTAAGATCTGAAGTACACTACAAGTGCACATTGTCACATATATGTTCAGGTAGTTTCAATTTCATGGACTTTTAGTTTGTATTCTATAGTTCTTGTCTGCCTTGGTTGCTTTTCCCGCTTGTCATTCATTGTCATATTTACTGATATGATTAGTTCTTTAGTTTCAGCTGTGTTTTGTTAAGTTACCTTCTTTGTATCAGTCTTTAAGTTAATCCTTTTCCTGTGTTCGGTGTCCAGTCTTGTTTACGTTTATAGTGTTGTATACTCCCGTCTGTTCTATTTGTCTGTGTGTGACGAGTGGCGGCGGGCCGAGAGCCATGGGAACGGAGCGAGGCCGGTGGAGTAATTGCTAATGCGCGTCACCTGCACCACTCACCGGTCTCGAGTCTCACAGAGGAGCTCCGGAAGCATAAAAGTAGGAGTGACAACAGTGAAAGACGAGAGAGGACCAGGTCTGGAGTTTATTTTGTGTTTTGGTTTTGTTTGTGCGCGACAGTCGTCCGCGATGGGCTGTCGCGCTATTTTGTGTTTGTTTATTTTATTAAAGTTTGTTTAAATGTCCGCCGGTTCCCGCCTCCTTCTTCCCGAACTATGAACTTTGCTACACTGTGCATTTTGGATTAAAGACTGTTTGTGGATTACTATTTCGGATTCCCTGTCTACCTGTCCACAACACTTTGCAACACATTCAATACAAATAAGCACACTTTTTTCCACAGGTGTAATCTTGTATCAAAAAAGTAAAATCAGGCTACCTTTCGACCTGTTACCTCTCCATTCCAAACCACCTGGTTCCATATAATGCCCACCCTTTATCTGTTCCTGTGTCACTCAGAAATGTGTCATATTATGGAAAACATGTGCTAACAGTTTCATGACTTTAAATAAAATGAATTTGAAGGTAACATATTTAGCTGGTTGCTAACACAATCACTACACAACAAAGGGTCAGTGGTAACAAGATATGTACTATTTTCTTCTTTCTCAGAAATCTCCATCTCTAATTAAACATATGTAGAGTATACAGCATAAATTTAGACAGCCACAGTGTAAACCGACTTTCCAAAAGAGGGACAACAATACAGAGAGATTGATTACGGTGGTCAGAAGAGAGAAGGATGTCAAATTACCATCACTCCCTCAGCCGTTGTATTCAAAACACTCTCGAAGGAATTTCAACTACTGTTTTGAAATTTAATTTAAAAGTTACTGTGTATAAAACAAAGTACAGCATCATAAATGTACATGTTTTATGAAAATATAACAAATGTAGCTAGATTCATTATGTTGTAACTCTGGAAACCCGTCCTGTCATTATATGTAATACTAATGCTTGCATATGCTCTCTCAGCAACAAAGCACAAGCCAGTTGACAGTGAATCAGATGTAAAACATCCATCATCTCTGTTTGCTGACCTAGTAAACTCTCACAAAACCTAATTTTGAAACGAAAGCAAAGGCTGATACATGTTTCAGAGTTCTGTACCAGAGAAATGGGTTGATAGTAACTGAAAATGCATGTGTACAGGGCAATTTGTGTTAGATGTAGGGGATTGGCCCCAAAAACAAAAAATACGTTTTGGAAAAAAGTCTCCGTTAAACATTTACTGGACAGGTTAAATAATATTTTGAACCTCTGATTTATTAGATAGGGTAACATCGGGTAACCACAGTGATGGTAACCACTGTAAGTGGCCAAGTGCTGGCGGCAGGAACTTCTCTGATCAATGGCAGGTGGAATTGCCCTGGGGTTGTACATGAGGTCAGCTTCTGAAAGGATGATAAATGCAGACAAAGTAAAGAAGCAGACGAGGGCAAGGGGGAACTTTCAATGTGCTCTCTGTCATAGAACCAAACAAGGACAAACGCCTGTCACACCCTGAGGCGGGACGGAGGCTTCTCTTCAATCTCTGTCTCTCTCAAGGTGGAAGTTATGGTAATTCTGCTGGACTGATTTGAAGTTTGTTTCTCAGGGGTTCAGGGGTGTTGATAGTACAGTACACTTGTCTGAGGGTGGCAAATCCATGACATCACAAAGAGTAAAATCAAAGCTAATTATTAATATGACCATATCTGGATTTACTATAGCTTTTTTGCAGTCTGAGCTTTCTTTTTATGGAAAAAAAGTACAATGTGATTTGTTATTAATAATAAAAACCTGAATGTACTAAAGTGAAAAAAATGACAAAAAATGTCTAATTAATTAACATGTCCTTTTCAAGTGTTGTGCTGTCATTTTTTCTTTTTCTTTTTTTTTTTTTTAAATCCTTTGAGGAATATAAAGTTATTATCAATTTAATGTGTTGCTGAATAAAAAGAAAACAAAAACAAATTGCTAACCCCAAATTTTGAACAGTAATTAATTGAACTATATATATATTAGCATCTATTAAGACATTACTTTTTGCCATTAACACAAAACTATTTTTTCAAACTCATTTTCATGGGATTATAATAACAATAAAGATAATGCAAACAGCTGTAGCTCAGAAAGATAAATAAAAGAGGCATTACATTCATATCCTCCTGCAATACATCATAAAAATAGAGGGATAAATCACGCTTCAAATCATTTGGTGCATAGATGTTAATAAATCATTGAGTCAAGACTTTAACGGCTATACGCTGCCCTGCTGACATCATGTTTACAAACTCAGCCTGTGCCCACATGTGTGCGTGTGGATATGTAACACAACCCTTGCTCAAACTCACCACACAAACAAATACAGTTCTTCACGCCTAAGCAAGTCCAAGTGCCATGTAGCATTTAGCCACTTAAATGCTTTGAGGAGCAATGTTTCCATGTCCTTTCCTGTTTCCTTCAGCTTGACTACCCTTCGCCACATCTCTGTTCCTCTCAGAGAACACACACACAGAACTTTAGATATATCACACACGATTAATTCTTGGACTTTTATATACACACACACAAAATAATGTATAAAAATGAATAACAAAGGCTTAAATGCTCATGGTGCAGCACGACCCTTGTGAAAAGAAGTACACTGTTGACATCATGTTTACAAACTCAGCCTGTGCCCACATGTGTGCGTGTGGATATGTAACACAACCCTTGCTCAAACTCACCACACAAACAAATACAGTTCTTCACGCCTAAGCAAGTCCAAGTGCCATGTAGCATTTAGCCACTTAAATGCTTTGAGGAGCAATGTATCCATGTCCTTTCCTGTTTCCTTCAGCTTGACTACCCTTCGCCACATCTCTGTTCCTCTCAGAGAACACACACACAGAACTTTAGATATATCACACACGATTAATTCTTGGACTTTTATATACACACACAAAATAATGTATAAAAATGAATAACAAAGGCTTAAATGCTCATGGTGCAGCACGACCCTTGTGAAAAGAAGTACACTGTAAAAAAAAATCCTAAACATAGGTCACAACATACTGTATTATTATGATATTAGTAATTGACATCATTTTCCTTATTCATTTTTTACAGTGTACACTTAATAAAATACTTAAGAATATACTTAATACACGTAGATGTGAACTGAATGTAATGTTTCGGACACTTAACTAAATGTTATTTACAATGAACAGAAAATGTATTATATATGTATATTAATTACAATTAGTTAAACTTCAGAGTGCCTTTTTAAACCCACTTTAGTAGGATGTAAGTACATCTTTATATGTAATTTGATTATTACTTGTTTATTACGTGATTATTACTGTCTTTGAAATACAAATTTTAAAACAGTAATTTAAAATGTTTTTAAACTCTTTTTTTATTTGTCATTATTACAAAGTGCACTTAAAAGTGTACTTAAGTGATTTATGAAAGTGTACTTTTTAAGTGCATTTAAGTTGCCTTTATTTAATTAATATTATGTATTGCAAGTACAGATTTTTAAGATTTGAAGACTACAAGTGCACATTCAATACAATTTTAAGCAGACATCTTTTTTCTCGAGGGTATTTCAGTGCATTTAGTGACTGCTTGAACTAGATTATAGGCAGTTAGCGAATAAGATGCTGATACACTCCATATAAAAGTGAGTCAGCTGTTTAGTTTTGGTTCTTACTTTAGAAAGCATGAGCTTTATCTACAGTAATTAATCAACTATTATATTTTTTGCATTTGTTGAGCGGTGTCCTGAGTGTGTTTCCCTCTCTGACTGCAGTGATATAGCAGCTTTCTGGAGCTGAAGTGTCTTTAATGGCTTGGAACTAACACTCCACAAAGAACCCCAATTGAGTGTCATCTTTAATTAGATGCTTCATTCCAACAGACAGCACTTAAGAGACTGAATCTTTTTCATTTTATATCTAGAAAAAAATGTATGAAGTAAATAAGTAATCGTTACTTTATACACAAATGAGAAGATAATGATTCAGGACCTGACAGTCAGGATCGGAGGCTGAACTCAACCCAGGGAGGAAATCATGAGATCATGACTCCGCTGAGGACTCATGCCGGGCTTAGATGCACATTCGCAAAGGAAAAGGCAAAGAGCATACTGTATAATGGTGATCGATACAATGACTCAGTGTTTCCAGAAACGCTAAGTCAGATGTCTTCTGCAGTCAGAATCAACTGTGGTGTACTGCTGTACAGTAGATTGAGTGCAGTCGGTTTCACTTATAGTCTGGTGTGAACATTTGTGTTGAGTCCGCAAAAATCAAGGTTTTAACCATTTATAGGGATCGTGTGTTTAAAATGAAAGGCCCAGTTCCACTGTCAAACTTTGAAAAAAAAAATGGCACTGATTGAGCTCTTTTGAATTCCCTTAATAAAACAATTAAACTAACGGGTTTTTTATGCTAAAAAAAAAGGCACAGCTTTTGGAGACAACCAACGGTTAAACTGAGAAATTGGAACCACATTCAATGACATTCTTTTCAAAATGGAGGAAAAAGAGGGGGGATGGGACTCATACCCAAGTGATCTGCATTGAAAAGACAGCCTACAAATGGATACATAATACATATGGAGCTGGTTGTGATCCAAATGTCAAAATGCATTTGTACACAAATCATGCACTATGATAAAAGTGTTTTTGAGCTCATAACATAGAATTGTGCAAGGAACTGGATGAAAATAAGCCTTCATTTATCAATAAGCTCGCCTGTAATCATATTTTGTGTGAAAAGGAATATAAGTTGTTGGGGTTTCCTGCTACTAGTTGTTTGCTACTACCTGGAAACTGCAGTGAATTGTATGCATAGGTACAATCCAAGGAGCCTGGGTTAGAAAATCAATTCTAAATGCCAAAAAATAAATTGCTTGATGTTGCTTACACTTGATGTCAAATTTAAAGTCTGGTTCCTAAAGCCAAAAAAACCCAGCTGAAAACCATTACTGCAGACCAAATATCCTGGTTTGAAACAATGTGGTTTCAGATTCTAAAAACGGGACGTACTGTGACCGTGTAAATGAATGAACTTTGTCAGATCACCCAACAAGAGCAGGTGCTTATTGCACAAGCAGAAAGACACTTAGTGGATGCTTTTATCCAAGATGACCTGCAGCACATACACAGGACAAACCTCTGGAGGAACCTGAGGTGAAGTGTCTTGCTCAAGTGCACACAATGTTGACAGCTGATGGCCTGCTTTTTATTGGCGATTCTCTTGAGCCTGTCAAGAACATGTCCAAGTCACGTTTCACCCCAAAACCAAAACAGAGAAATAAGAAATTATATTTTTTGCAAATTATGGAATGAAGACAATTGACCTACTTTTGCACCATTAAATTGTTTCTATTATTGTGACATTACTTTAATGACAGTTTTGCACCTTTACCCACAATTATAGATATAATTCAAGATATATTCCCTGAAAACACCTCTTATACAGTTGTGATTCTCAAGCTAAACTATCTTCTTTTAAGTATGTTTCAATGTTTTGCAGTGAAAAACAACACACAGACTTTTTTATTTAATCATATTTTATAGAATTGTATTTATTTTCTTCTAATTATTTACCTAAAATGGTGGTGACAACATTATCTCATGCTTGGGATAAGCATTCAAAATTCCCCACAGGAGAAGCAAACGGATATTCAACATCTCAGAGAGACGGAAATACAGACACCCAAAAAAGGAGACAGAAGGGACGACTCGTGCCACAAACTCATTTAAAAACAAATTAGCCGAGCGGAGGGAGGACTGTAGATAAACGCTCTGGTTTGTCTATCATCTGGAGCTGACCGTATAACACCAGGCAGGCCTTCCGGCTCACTGACTACGTCTTACTGTAGATTCGATGACTGAAGACTTGCCAAATGGAATAAATTGACTGAGTGCTCACCATCAACACAATACACAGACGAAGAGAGAGAGAACAATAGAGAGATATCATTTAATTCCTAACTGTGATCATCCTATTAAATCTGTATAGGCAAAGAGAAACTTTGTGGCTTTTACGGTGTCTGGAAGTCCACGTTGGTCTGACGCGGAGGTCACCTGTCAAGTGCACTCAGGACTAAAGCAGGGTGATGGACGCAAGCACCTTCGTGTCCTTAGGGACACACAGACATAAGCACACTCATTCACCAAGAAAGGAAGCCCAACGTGATTTTTTATATCTTTACAGGAAGTGCTCTGCACAGACAGACTGTACCCTCACTTACAGGTCAAGAGTACCCCAACAGGATAAAGCCTCTTTCATGATTTAAAAATATCCAGCAGCTGAAGAAGAAGTAGCATGGTAAATGGAGAAGGTAAATATCGGTGCAGTCAAGGGCATATCCTGTATGACCATTATCATGTTTTTGAGTTTGTTCACCTAAAAATGAATATCCATACATAACCATGTCCAAATGCTGGAATGAGTGTGAACTGGAATTTGACAAGGCATTTTTTTCAAACTACTGCACTTTCTGAGTAAGTGCTGGATATTTTGGTAGACAGAGCACTGTCCTGTAGACATGAACAAGGCAGACAAGTCTGACTCAGTGGAAAAACAATCAAAAGCACAATTTCAGTTGGGGCGGGACATTCCACAACCAATTTTCAGCTTCAGAATGCTTCTGGATGTAAATGTTCTTCACTGTGAAGATATTTGTGTGCTCATACACGACACCAGTCGTAAATTTTAATACTCTTGCTATATGCCAGCTGTCTCATAAATGTCAAATTAAAATAATTCTGCAAACAGATTTCAATTTAAAAAGTGCATTACGGTGCACAAATACAGCTATTTTATTTATTATTTTATTTATTTTATTTATGTTTGTGATGTTGATTTTATTGCGAGTAATATGGTAAACCTTTTAACTATAATGTAGAGCTATAAGACATAGTTGGAACTTACCACTATAACATTATTGTCACACCATCACCCTGTTTGGACTTTGTTTGCTTGTCTCATTTTGTTCTTTGACCTAGTTTCTGTCTCCCCTTTGATTACGTTAGTTAGATCACCAGTGCCTTGCTAATTATCCTTGTTTAGTCTGTGTAATTAAGTTTCTGTCTGTTCAGTTTGAGTTTGTCGGTTATTGTTGACGGTTACGTTGCTTTGCGTGACCAACCCATTGGATTACCCTGCCTGTCTTTGAATTTTCAGTTTGTTTTCCCTTGGATTTATTAGTAAAGACTGTGTTTTTGTTTTGTGCCCATTATCTCTTGTCTCCCATCTGTCAAGGTGTGACAATTACTACACATCATAATGTAATGTGTGCATATATATATACATATACATGCAATCTAATTAATTGATAATGTATGCAAACTTCAAATTGGTTGCATATATGTGACCCTGGACCACAAAACCAGTCTTAAGTCGCTGGGGTATATTTGTAGCAATAGCCAAAAATATGGAATGGAAAATTATAGATTTTTCTTTTATGCCAAAAATCATTAGGATATTAAGTAAAAATGATCCATGAAGATGTTTTGTAAATTTCCTACTGTAAATATATCAAAACTTAATTTTTGATTATTAATATGCATTGCTAAGGACTTCATTTGGACAACTTTAAAGGCGATTTTCTCAATATTTAGTTTTTTTGCACCCTCAGATTCCAGATTTTCAAATAATTGTATCTCAACCAAATATTGTCCTATCCTAACAAACCATACATCAATGGAAAGCTTGTTTAATCAGGTTTCAGATGATGTATACATCTCAATTTGGAAAAAATTGACACTTAAGACTTTTGTGGTCCAGGGTCATATATGGGTTATCAGAGGTTTTTGTAATTGTCTTCACTCATTTAAGAAAGAGAAAAAAAGTGCCAGTATTTACAATTTATACTTCAAGCTCCAATTACTTTAATTTGCAAAATGAACATAAAGCAATATACAGGAGGGTAAAAGCACTGTAAGAGTGGATCTACATTTCACACCCTTATGTGCTGCTGTCAAGGATATGAATGAGAATTAATGAGTTCATTAAACTACTGTGCACAATTGTGTAATAAATGACAACAGCAAACATCTCCATCTGAAAATTAGATGAACACACTCTACATCCTAAACCGTATTAGCCTGGCTCAATAACGTTAATTTAGCAATGCAATGCTTGACCATTTTGCTAAAAGGCAGGTTAGTGGGTGCTAGCCGCATACACCACTCATTCACTCAATCCATGTAGCACAACTAGTTGCCAGAAGCTCCTGCTTAGACTTGAATTTGTTGTTTTACGTGTCCACCATATTTTCCATTCACACTTTTTCCACATTTCTAAAAGTGGGGCTATAATGCTTGCTAAGGTTGATTTCCAGTGTTTCTAGAAGAGAAAAGCAGGAGAAGAAGATCTTAGTTTACAGGAATATTCCAATAGCTTTGCACTCTCTCAAGTAATTTTTCAGAAGAAAAAAACGAATTTGGCTCTACGGAAAATTGAGAATGAGAATAATTTATTTATCCACTCTTGCATAGAAGCACACATCCTGAAAATAACAGCCTGACTCATATTTGCGGTGGGTCGGAAATATGACGGCCACAATCCCGGCACAGCTCATCTATATCCTTCTAATCTCTGACATAAACTCGAAAAGTGATAATGTATCCTGGCACTGCTTAAAAAAAAACGCTCCTGCTCTTAATGAAGATCCACACTAACTATCAGAGCTGACAAATATAAAGAGCTCTGAGAGATGGGCAGGGAAGCGTATGATTAAAGTGAGGAAGGGAAAAACAAAGAGATGAAACCAGAGAGATGGAGAGATATGATGGCAGCCTGTGGATTTTGTCAGTGAATGAAATGAGAAGTGACACACACTCAGCCCAGTGGCGACTTAATGACTTGCAGTAAGTCAGCTCTGTCTCAATTAATCAAGACGCGGCTCCCCCACCATCTCTCTCTCTCTTTCAGTAGCTCCTCAAGACTTGCCTATGCCTTCTTTTCCAGGATCACAGTCATGAAAGGCACAATGAAGGCACAAATATATAGAGCCAGCCATGCCGTAGGTGACCTCAGATGATGATACCCACAACTACAGAGGCTAAGAGCCCCTGGATAACTAGCCCAAATGGGGATGAGGTCAGCATCATGTCTCCTGGCGTAAAGTTTCATCTACAAGGCTGCTTTAGGCTGTTGAGTGCACTACAGTAATGTAAGTCCTACAAATGTAAATGCCACTTTGAACTTACTCCGATTGGTCTTCAACTAGACAAGCCAGAAGTGTTGTGGACTGTGAAGTTTTTGAAGAGACATTTATAGTTGGACCAAACAAGCCTCTAGATGACTGTGAACTTGCAGAAGGACTTCCATTAGTAATTGCTATAATCATCTGGAAAAGTACTGGGATCAAGACAGCTAACTGCTAATTAAATAACACTGAGGTTTGAGTGGATGTGTCGTACTGTAAATGCAGTCAGATAAAGGTTGTAGTTTGGCAAGAAGTCCCTTCTGAAAGAGAAGTGTGCTTAATTGTATTGAATGCATACGTGTAGTGTACTTCACATTTTAAAAGTATATCTTTAAAAACTGTACTTGCAGATAATAATATTAATGAAATAAAAGGCCACTTAAGTGATTTTAAAGAGTACACATTACAATGTCTCTTAACACCGTTCAGTGCACTTTGTAATAATGTCAAATTTAAAACTTTTAATCATTGCTTTACTTTAAAGTACAGTTATTTTGATGTGTTGAATAACATACCAAAGTACAGTACATGTAAAGTATTACACATTTACAATAATAATGCTGCAATTTAGTACAATTTAGTACATTAGTCAACATCAAAATTTGTGTACTTCTTTAAAGCATGACAAAAGATTAAAAACACTTATTTAAAATGTAAACTGTTTAATTTGACATTATTACAAAGTTACATTTTTGAAAGTGTGTTAAGAAACAGTTATGAAAGTTTGTTTTAAGTCCAAGTGACCTTTTATTTTATTAAAGTGATAGTTGAAAAAATGAAAATTCTGTCGTTAATTACTCACCCTCATGTCGTTCCAAGCCCATAAGACCTTTGTTCATCTTCAGAACACAAATTAAGATATTTTTGATGAAATCTGAGAGCTTTCTGACCCTGCATAGACAGCAACACAACTATCATGTTTAGGCCCCAGAAAGGTATAAGAACATTGTTAAAATAGTCCATACATATTCAAGATTTGAAGTAGCCTACACAGCAATTGCACAATCAATAAAATGTTACACACGTATTTTACACAAGGGCATGTGAACTGCTTCTCCGATTAATCAACTTTAATCTACTTTGATTTAAAAAAAAAAAAAAAACTAAACATCAAACAACTTAAAGTGTTATCTGTTGACTTTTTGTATTACACCACCAGACAGTCTAAAATGTGGTAGTAAAGTGGTAAAAATACAGTAAAATACAGTACACCCCTGGGGATTCAGGGAGCATGCTAGCTTCCCCTGTGCAAAACATACTTACTGATTCTCGTCGTGCACCTCAGAGGTTGTTCTGATCTCATTGCTCAGAAACAGCCTCTAACACCTACTTTGATGATGAGCGCCAGGATCAGTGTTAGGACAAGGATTTTGATGTTACTTTGCTCCTAGCTGACTTCCTCTCTTGAGGGAAGTGAGAAAGATAAACACTTGAACTGTACTAGCTGTGTAGATGTTAGATATTATTGACATGGCCAAGAACGAAAATAGGGTGTATCATAAAAGTTTTAAATCCCATTTGAAAGACCAACATTGAATAAACATGTTGGTCCAAGCTGGTTTTTCCTGGTGGACCAGCATACTCATTTTGTAGATGGAAGACCAGTATGTTTTTTCTGAAGAAGCTGTTGGTCAGAAAAGTCTTAGTGACTAAACCTGATGGTAACCATCTGCTGACCAGCTATTGTGGTCTTTTCAGTATGCATGTTTTTTACTAATCTTTACCACGTCTTGACTGCTGTTCCCAGTGCATTTTTTTCTCCTTTTTTCTTTCTTTCTGCAAAACAACTTCGATTTACTTCTTTAATCTTACACTAATCAGCTCACATTTGAAATTGCTCCACAGTACCACATCTTCATGCCGGTTCCAGCCTAGCAAACACATCTTAAGAAAGGGATTGAAGCAGGTTCATGTTCAGCTGTCAGAGTTATCAGTTGGGGATCAGCCGACTCTCAGCTCCAGCCTGATCATCTGTCTGTTTACCACTGCACTGTGTCAATTAGTTCCACTCACAGGTAAGTCCTCAAACACCATCTGACAAAAAGAAACGTCATCGTGCTCGCTCCTACGTGTTCGACTTCCACCTTGTCTTCACTAATCACTTTCATTGAAGTGACTGGAAGCACAGAATTCCTTCACTCACTGCACTTTGAAAACCTGCGAGGGGATTTCTTGACTGGTTTGTGGTGCCCTTGCTTAACTAGTTCTTGCCTCCCTTTACCTCTCCTGTTCTTACTTCTCCAAGCTGTAATTGAACCACCTGGAAATATTTGGGATGTGTCCAAGTGCACTCCAGATGTAAGCAGCAGATGGGACAGTGGCACCACATGCATCCCATAGGTAAATCAGATCGAGCACAATCAGCACACACTTCTGGATGTAAACAAATGCAGCCACAGATGTCCAGTCTCCTCTTTAAACTCACGACCACCCCTTTTTTCCAGGTTTCTCAACAAGAGATTGTCTTTGTTTGCTTTTTATTTGCTCAAAACAACAGAAAACTGTTTATTTCCCTGTTGTCCTCCTGAACCAACATGAATTTCCGTGCTGTGTTAGGCCAGTCTATTAGCTGTGACCAGCATAGCTGTACTGTACTGCATATCCTTTCTGGTGAAGCTGGTTGTCCAACAAAGTCTTGCTAATTACAGTGAGGGAAAAATGTCCTGTAGACTGTTGTAGCTTCCTAATCTTTATGAAATAACACAAGGCATTTACATAAAGAAGGTCTTTGTGTTCTTTAAAGAGTTAGTTCACCAAAAATGTAGCATTCTGTCATCATTTACTCACAATCATGTTGTTCCAAAACTATGACTTGTGTCTTCTTCTGCAGAACACAAAATAATAAAGTTGAAATTTTTTTTTTAAACGGCTTGCCCATAAATTGAAAATTAGTGGGGGCCAAAATAACATTGACTTTCACTGAATGGACAAAAATTGACATTTTTCAAAATATAAAATTGAATAAAATGTTTGGGTGAATTATTCATTTAGTACAGATTTTACTAAGTAGTAGTAAAAATTAGTAAACAGAAGTATTGCACAATACTTTGTTATAACCTCAAGACACTTTAACCACAGTGCATGATTTTTAAAATAATGTGCATTTTGAAATTTGCATTGTGTAACATGCCCCATATGGCTTTTCTAAAAGTGCAGTTTTGCACTTAAAAACGCATGTGCTGAAGAACCATGGCATTTTAGCTTTTAACACATTTGCTTTGGTTAACACTATTTTAGGGTATTTTAGTTTAAGGTAAGGTTTAGTGTAGGTGGTATGTGATCTGTTTTAAGCAAAACGGGATACCTTTTGAAGCCACTGACAGTACATTTCATTTTGAAAGTGTTGCAAAACATGCAAGAATCAATGTAATATAAATTTGCTGAAATTACGCCACAGGCACATTTTTCCAATAAGCCTGGGTTGGAATTTATACTTCAGAAATGCTGGAAAAAAATACGCCCTCAATAACACCGACTAGCATCCCAATGTCTGAGTTGCTCAGTCCTTCCTGTGGCATAATGAGTGACTCAAAAATGTGGCCTTCAATTGGCATCCTATACCAAGTCTAAGGCCACCAAGTAGCAGCAGCATCTAACAAGACAGACACTAGTGAGAAGAAGTGAATTAACTTGTTTGGTGTATTTCACTGGCAACTCAGTATAAGTATTGGAAACAAGAATAGTGAATGTGTAAGAGTGTCTGATGACTCATTCAAGGATTTTTTTTTTTAAACATTTCCTTCCCGCATTAGTCAAGAGTTCGTTTTCAGGTTATGGCAACAAGAATACGCTAAATTACAGCAACACATCCTCACTGACTCAAGCCTGCAGTTACACACTCACTCTGACTCACACCCCTATGCATTACACATTCTTAACCATTGCCTACAGCTCCTGCCAGTGTAACACACCCTTCAGGGTTTCCTGTCGCCACCATGGGATCAAAGTTTGGCTGGTTAGCATGATCCAGTTAACCCATGCTAGTAAGTGCCATAACTACACGATATAGCTGCAAAAATCAGCTTGAATGGGAATGCAATTTGATAGCCTACAGAAACAGACCCCCTTGGTCCATCCCTGAAAACACATTATCATGTTATTCATTGTTCTCTCCAGGCAACAAACTAGTGCTTTCATTAAGATGCACTCCTCTTCACTCTTGTAGAGTGGTCAGTCAGTGTTTCCCAGCAGGGCTCCAGAAGAGAAAACAAGATGTTGCACGCCAACATAACTGTCATGTATCAGGGCTTGGGCGAACCAAGGACTTTCAACTGTGAAACCAAGACAATTTGCATTGTAATCCATGCACTCTCATTTGTACATTTGCATACAATCTGCTAATGACCCAGTAACGGTTAGGTGTAGGGGTTGACATTAATGCTTGTTTTTTTTTGTTTGTTTTTTTAATCACATTTTCCTACAAATCCATACGAAATTGCCACCTCATAAAGTTTTCTCATGGAATCTGTTTTTTAAGTAGTTGTACCTTAATTGAAAGGTCCACTCCACAGGCTCCTGCTTTCTAATTCCCAACGCCTCCTTCTATCCATGGGTCTCTTGAGTGGACCATTGTGGGTGGATAGCTGAGTAAATATTATGCAAATTAATGCAACCATCCAGAGTCAGAGGGCACGACAGCACTGGACAATTAAATTGGCTGTTGCAAGAGAAGACATGTAGCATGATAGAGTTAAGCTCCCTTGAAAATTTATTTTTGGTAGCACTTTAGATTAGAGAACACATATTCACTATTAACTTTTCCCTCAAACTTCTAATTTGCTGCTTATTAATAGTTAGGTAGTTGTTAAGTTTAGGTAAGGGGTAGGATTAAGGGAATATGGTGATACAGAATAAGGCATTAATATGTGCTTTACAAATACTAATAAAGAGCTAATATGCTAGTAACATGCATGCTAATTAGCAACTAGTTAATCATGAATTGTGTTCCCTAATCTAAAGTGTTACGTTGTTTAAATTCAAGGGTTATGCTTGTCCAGTTTTTGATGTACTGGAACAAATTTCAGTGTACCTGAACAATGGTAAAATTTTACCCAGTAGTAAACAAGTATTCATCAGCTATTGTTATTACTCATTTAAAAGATACACAAAGTGATTATCTGTAGAACACAAAGTAGAAATCTGGTTACCTTACAGTGTTTAAAGGTGAATAACATTTTGCTCAGTTTGGTCCTGTTTATTAATTGTTTATTAAATATATATTCAAATGCAATTCACATATACAAAAATTTGAATGCATGTGCATTACTTTAATTTCTGTATTACATTTTTTTAAAAGTAGTTTGACATCATCTTTTATTATTTCTTACAAAAATATTAAAATTAAATCTGACTTGAATGCACATGCATGTTTTTAATTTCTGTATTAAATTCATTTTGATGTCAAAAAAAGCCTTAAAAGCTTTGAAAGAAAACCTTAAGTAGTTTGCCTTTTATTATTTCTCACAAGAATAAACAGCTTTGCTGCTTATTAATATGAAAACTCTTTGTCATTGACTTTTAAACAGAAATCTTTACAAAATAATCAAGGACTTTGACAAAATTTATTGCAGTCTGGTTCTAAACAGCATTTAAGCTGCAGATACAATTTTCCACTTGCTATTTTTTCTGAGATACTAGGTTTAACTCTGGGAAAAGTGGAGCACTAACTTTGATCATTCAAACACTGGGCAGCCGATGGCTGAGATGCTCAATATGTGGGTTATTGACCCATATCCCGCTGGCTCAAGAACCCAGTGAGCCGAGAGAAAAATGAACAGATGACCATACTTTGAATCTACCTTTCAAAAACAAAGCAAGCTGACAGAGGACTACATGAACCAAAGATTGAGGGCCATTTCTACATGAAACCTGACAACTAGATATATCTAATTAACCAGAAACTGCTTGAAGACATGCACAGTCAAATGACTGAAAGTCTCTTTGCTGGAGAAAAGTCTTGCTATAGAAACGGAACAAAACTGTCATCTGTTGGCATCAAATTCAAACAACACACAAATAAAACAACACCCTGAACATGTGTCTCAAGATTATTTTATTCTAAATGAGTAAACCTCTATATCAGATGTGTCACTGACCACGCTGCATGTATATCATGGGCAAGGGGTTGCTGTGACCATGTTTGTGAGTTGGTCTCACATCCTCTGGTCAAACAGAAGAGTAGTGACCTTGAGCTGAGAGCTGCTAATGTGCAAACAGCTTTTTACACGTCCAGCCTGGACAGACTGTTTCCTAGCAACCAGCTTCACTTCAAGGCAGAAGAATCAAAGTGACTTTTCTGGCCTGGCTGTTGTGGGATGCAAAGGTCAGCATTAAAGGGTATGAGTTTTCTAGCCTGCAGTCAAGATTTCTGTTGACATGTACATCTTAATATTGGATATATTCTTTAAAGAAGTACACTTACTTTAATTTACTAACATACTTAAGTACATGTAAAAAATACTTGGTTATAATTTTAACTGTAGTGTGTTATTTGATATTACATTTAAAGTTAAGGTTTTCAATGTACTAAACTGCAGCTTCATTACAAATGTTTAATTATACATATATTTAAATACATAAGCAAGTTTCAATAGAAATGACATTAGTATTTTTTATGAATGCTTGTCAGTACATTCAGCAGTACTGTCAGGATTATGGACTGGTTTTGCTCCTGTTTCGGTTCTGGTTTTTCCTTATTTGGTCATGTCCTCGTCTAGTTTGATTATCTTCCCGTGCACCTGTGTTTCCCTTATTATCCCCTGTAGTCCATGCCTTTGCGTTCTGTGTTTATCGGGTCTACTTGTTATGTTTGTGTGTTTCCTGCCATTCCCAGTGTTGGATTTACCCTGTGTTTCGCTGATTAAAAGACTATTTCGGTTTTTCCACGTCTCCATCGTTCTTCCCAGCATAGACCGTGACAGAAGACCCGATCGAAAACAGTAACCTCCGTGTCTACCCTCCGTTTTTTTGTTTCCGTTTTTTACACAGTTTCTTTTTTTTCCCTGGTGCCTTATGGATCCCCTCCTTCGTTCGGAATTCCTCCTCCTCCACCACCAGCTACCCCGACGATGTACTCTGTTCATTCTATGACGCAAGCTTGAACACCGTGAGCAGAGCGCCGTCATCGGAAGATGGTCCTCGAGAGGATCTCGCCACCTTTGTGGAGTGGACTCTGGCGAGAATCAGATCGCCATTCACCGTCTGCCCCATGGATGATCTTGCCAGATCCACTCCTGACCCAGAGCCCAGCCCACCATCTCCCCGCGGTGCGGAGCATCAGCCCGAGCCCAACGATGATGGAGAGCCTATTCCCGCCACGATCAACGAACCAGCGCAAAGTCGAGCTACTGAGCGGAGGATCGCCCCGGATGCAGAGCCTAACCTGTCAGACCAGGTGCGAGAGCTGGCAACAGTGCCCGCCAGGAGGGAGCAAGCCGTGGACGGTGAGAGCGCGGAGTGGAGCTCCGCCCACTGCACCGTGGCTGAGGGTGAGCTAATTATACATCTGGGACTGCTGGACTTCGAGGGGGACCTTATATACTGGGAAATGGAGCCGGAAGTCGATTTGCCCCCTCTCCTCCCTCCTTCCTCAGAGCCCTTTGTCACCCCTGTTTCCACATCCAGCCCGGAGAGGGCTCCTGTTTCCATATCCAGCCCAGAGTGGGCTCCCGTTCCCGAGTTTAGCCCTGAAAGCTCAGAGGCTCACAAATGCCCGCCCTCACACCCGCTGCAGCCTCCTCCTCCGCTGTCGTCTGGCAGACCCTCTGCTCGCCCTCAGCCGACCATCAGCATGGTGCGAACTCCACGGGACTGCCATCCTCCAGCGTCACCGTGGCTGAAGTATCCCTTGACTCCGCCTCCGAGGCCCGGACTCCACCTCGGCCCGTAGACCCAGCGGCTCCAACTCGGCTCCTAGCTCCCTCACCTCCACCGTCGCCCGTCGATCCACCAGCTCCACTGGGCTCCCTCGTCTCTCCGGCTCCGCCTTGGTCGGGTGCTCCATCCCACCGGCTCTGTTGGGCTCCTCACTCCTGCCAGCTCCACCTTAGTCCTCCCACCTCCTGTCGTCTCCCTGGCTCCTCCCTCTGTCGTCATCTCCCTGGTCTCTGCCCGTCATCCTCCTCCCGGATATCCATCCTCCTCCTGAGCCTCCTCCCAAGCTTCCACCTATGCCTCCCTCTGTTGTTGTCTACGGCGCGAGGATGCGCCTTCCGGGAGGGGGACGATATGTCAGGATTATGGACCGGTTTTGCCCCTGTTTCTGTTCCGGTTTTTCCTTATTTGGTCATGTCCTCGTCTAGTTTGATTATCATCCCATGCACCTGTGTTTCCCTTACTATCCCCTGCATTTAAGTCCATGCCTTTGCGTTCTGTGTTTATCGGGTCTACTTGTTATGTTCGTGTGTTTCCTGCCGTTCCCAGTGTTGGATGTACCCTGTGTTTCGCTGATTAAAAGACTATTTTATTCCTCGTCTCCATCGTTCCTCCCAGCACAGACCGTGACAAGTACACTTTCAACTATATTTCAAAGACAACAAAAATATAAAATTACATATGCACTTATGTCCTACTTAAATGGGATTTTTAATCGGAATATTAAAAATCCGGGACCAGAATATTCATTTAATTCCAGTTTGTAACAGTTTGCAATATGGAGAGCAGAAGCATGGATCTAATCACAGCTTTTAAACAAAACAGGAAGAAATTTCAAGAATACAAGAAGAAAACAGTACCAAAACTCAATAATAAACAGCACACGATAATGAGTGTGTTTAGATGCTCCCCCATAATGCAATTATAATAGGATTTTGGCAATATTGCATTCAAACAGGTGAAACAGATTTGGCAAACATTTGAATCCGTATTTGTGTTTGCACTCAGGAGTGGTTCAATTGTTACTCTTTACAACATATTTTTGTAGCATTAAGCAATGTAGCCAATCACAGACATATCTGTTGATTTCAACAGAGGCATTTAAGTTCAAGCGTCCCCTCACCACTCGAAATCCCTGAAGTTGTTCAGTGATGAGTTATGCAAGCTCTCGAATCCTCTCATTATAACAAACAAGGTGAACACATAATGTAAATAATAGATTCATTCTGCAGTGTAGAGAGATTTGTTGATTATAACAGAACTTTGTGAGATTGCAATGTTGAGATGTTCAACACAATGCTGAATAATCTTCCAATATGTCTGCAGTCAAGTTTTGCATTTGATGTAGTGGACAGTGAGTTCATCATTTGTGTTGTTGGATATGAGAATAATGATGATAACAATGACCACACTTCTAAGTGAATAATCAGAATAATAAAAATTGCACGTAAACTAAAGAGGTTTGTATATCAACATCTTACTGCGATTTACTCCTTACTCTGATTACTGGAAATAATCACATTATTCATTGTGCATATGTAGACATACTTAATAACCAACAATGGCTACGTTTAAATGCAACCAAATAATCAGTTTGTAATCGGATTCACGGCTCAATAGGACTGAAAAGCCTTCGTGTAAACACTTTAATCGATCCGATTGAGCTCGATGGAATAAAATTTCTATCGGATTGAAGGGGCTGGTTTATTCCTTTTCTAATACGATTGAGAGTGCATGTAAACACTCGATCGGATTGAACCCCGAAACTGAAAGGACTGAGCATGTGCTGTCACGGCAGAGAAGAGTCAGGATCCAAGTGCGAGTGCAAACATGACAAGATGCAGAAAGACCGTCCGGACCCATGAACCGTGACATGTGCAATGACGCAGAAATAGCGTAATGATGTATGACGCACGGAACAAGCGTTTCTTCCTTTTGAATAAAGTGTTGTATAAATGCGTGTCCTGTCATTATAAATCTCTCCTTTCACTCGGCAACTGTGAAGTGGAGCAGGACAACCTCCCACCAGTCCTTGTTTTGGATACTCATCAACAGGCAACTCATTTTGGGCATGGGGAGGGGCATTTTTACTGCATGATAAATATGAGCAGCATGGCACAGCGGTTTATGTCTATTTATCCATAAATGGATAAATATTAATTATGCTGTTAAAAACAAATAAAGAAACCGTATAGGAGGGTGGTTATTATGTGCAAACAGTGAGAAACTGTGCATGTAAAAAAAAATAATTCTGATTTGAAGCTTGTGACATATAAATGCACACATCAACCCGATCACTTTATTTAGCGTTCATGTAAACATACATTCAGATTCATCAATCAGAATGAATTCAGTCCGATTGAACCAAAAAATGTGCATGTAAACATAGCCAATGAAAGACTCAAACACAGGTCTATAAATACATAAGACAAAATGAAAACTAACAGGAAACAGGTGTACAGGAACATAATCAGTAACCAGGGAAACCAACAAGAACAATTCAAAACCTATTTAATCTTGAAAACAGGAACTAATCCACAGGAACAGTGAAACCAGAAATAATGGAATAGATTCAAGTTTAAAATAAGAGTCTTAAAGCCAAATGGGAACAGATGACCCGGGACTCATTATTCCAAAATGAATCTCTTTTTTTTTTTACAAGAGTGTTTAACTAGGCCCACATGGAATCTGCACTTGTAAAAGATACTGGAAAGGCTGGCTTTCACAAAGTTCATTCACCCTTTGATTTTTCATTAATTTCAGCTACTATAGCTGTAACACCCCTGTGGACTGTTTGTTGTGGTTTCTTCCCCTTGTGTTGGTTTAGCCCGTCTAATTATTAGTTAATCCCCTCATTGTGCTCACCTGTCGGTCCCTCGTTAACTGCCCTATATCTGTTCCTGTCTCTTGTGTTCTAGTTTGTTGGTTATTGTGAATGTTACCCCGAGTGTGTGTCTGTCTCTGCCTTGTTGTCGCGCCATTAAATATCCTTCTTTTGAATCCTTGTCGTCCTCGTCATCCTGCCTGCCTCCACACACCTGGACCGTGACAGAATAACCGACCCAAAAGTACAGTATAGCGGCGTCTTTTCCCTCGTTTGTTTTGTCCAGTTTTTGTCAGTTTTTATTTCTTTCTGCATGGATTACCCCGCCTTCCAACTCCTCCTGCTGGAGCAGGG
>NW_015505532.1:98331-98870 GCF_001515645.1 Sinocyclocheilus grahami
CTGGCCCCCCGGATCCTCGGCATCCCCCTGGCTCGTTGGCTCTCCGCCTCGGGCTCCTCCTCCACCTGCTCCGCCACCATTGGTCGGCCCCCTGGTGTCGGTGGACATTCCTCCTCTATGGCTCCTCCCTCCGTCGGCTCCACCGTGGGCCGCTATTTTAGCTGTGGCCAGGGTCCCACCTGGCTCCTCCTGTCGTCTCCCTGGCTCCTGCCTCCATCGTCAACTCCCTGGACTCTGTTAGCCGTCCTCCTCCTGGAAGTCCGTCCTCCGCCGAAACCTCCACCTGTCTGCTCTGCCTGCCAGCCCTTTGCCTTCCCCTGTCACCATCTCGCATCCTCTGCTTTGTTCTAGTCCCCCTCCGCCCCTCCCTCTGTTTCTACGGTGCGAGGATGCACCTTCCGGGAGGGGGGAGTAGTGTAACACCCCTGTGGACTGTTTTGTTGTGGTTTCTTCCCCTTGTGTTGGTTTAGCCCGTCTAATTATTAGTTAATCACCTCATTGTGCTCACCTGTCGGTCCCTCGTTAACTGCCCTATATCT